>NW_022335146.1:0-1302 GCF_002776525.5 Piliocolobus tephrosceles
TATCATACAAAAGAACACTGTAAAACAACAAACAAGCTCCAGCTGCATGCAACAACATGGATAGATCTTGAAAATATCATGTGGATTAACAGCAGCCTGATACAAATGAGCACATATGGTATGATGGCAACCATTACAAAGTTTCAAAAGAAGCAATTCAGGTTCTAAGAATTCAGGGTAAGTTATCCTGGGATGGGGGAAAGAGGCTTTAACAGGAAGATGGCATGAGGATTTCTGGGATTCTCCCCTCCCTGACCGCTCCTGTCTTAGTGGCTCCACAACTCTTAACATATTATAAACAATTTTTTTCATGTGTTTATCTTTGCAAAAGTGTGTGTTCTAGATATGTCTGTTTGTCTGTTTTCCCTAGTAGACTTCGAGCTCCTTGTATAATAGAGACTGTATTTTATTCAGTTTGGAACCTGACACATAGTAGAATCAGAGTAAGTGCTGAATGATTGAATGAATGAATAGCAAGGTGTTAGGAGACAAGAGGATATGGATCATTGTATCAAAGCCAGTACCTAAAGGAAACATATTCAATGCTTATGGTATCAGATGTACCATGGCATCAGGCAAAACTCAAAGGTCCATATGAAAATGAATTTGGCAACTTTCAGTCATACTAGAGTACATTTGAAGTGATAGTTACTCAGTTGTTTTGGATGACTTAAAAAAAAACCTTATTCCTTGTAATAGGACTTCTTTTTAACTGGGATGCAATGTGTCCAGATAAAGATGGTCTTTTCTAATTTCTATGACTACTAGGAAGGTACATGAGAAGTAAGCAAAATAGTATCAGATAGTTCTGTTAGAAAATTTCCTGAAGAATGCAAATATTTGTCCCTTTCTTATCCTCTTCCCTACCAATGCACACATTTTTAGCTCCATGCCTGGAGTGTGGATGTGATCATGGGAGCCACCATGAATCTGAGGTATCTTTAAGGACAGAAGACATCTACTAAAGAAAGCAGAGATAAAGACCCAAGTTTTCCATGACTTTTTGGAGTTTTCATACCAACCCTGGACTGTCTTCTCATGCTTACTTTAGAGGCAAGAATAAACCCATTTGTGTTCAGCCATCAAAGTTTAGTTTCTGTTTCTGACAGCACTTTATAGTTTCTAACTAACACAGAAGTTGATCTCTGTGCAGATAAGAAATGTCTCCCATATCACACAGCAAGTAAATAGTAGAGCTGACTATAAATCCGTCAGTGTTTCAAAATATTTTATTCACTCCATATCACTGAAAGCTCCCTCCCCTTTTAATGCTTTCTGCTGTCTTCTTAACTTACAGGTAGA
>NW_022335150.1:0-4284 GCF_002776525.5 Piliocolobus tephrosceles
CCACACAGTACACCCATTTAAAGTAGATAATTCAATGGTTTTTAGTATAGTCACAGAGTTGCACAACCATCACCACTCTCCAATTCCAGAAAATTTTCATCATCTCTAAGAAAATTTTCATCATCTCTAAGCAACAACAAGGAAATAGATCAACTGGACGTCATCACAATTTAAAACATTTGTGCATCTAAAGACACTATCAAGAGAGTGAAGACAGGCCACAGAATGGGACAGAATGTGTGGAAATCGCATAGCTGATAAGGATCTAGGATCTGGAATACATGAAGAATGTTACAGCCCACCAATAAAAAGATGAACAACCCAACTCAGCACCAAGCCAAGGGCTGGGACAGACATTTCCCCAAGGAAGACAGGCAAATGGCCACTCAGCACATCAAAAGAGATCAAAACCACCAGGAGATATTGCCTCACACCCACAAGGATGGCCCCCCATCAGCACTGACACACCAGAAAATAAGTGCTGTTGAAGATGGGGAGAAGGTGGAACCCTCCTATGTCACTGATGGGAATGTGAAATGCTGCTGCCCCTGTGGAAAACAGTTTGGTGGACACCACGAACCAGTCATTCCTCTCCTAGATGTCCACGCAAAAGAATTGAAAACATGGGTTCAAACAAAAACTTGTACATGAATGTTCACAGCAGCGTGACTTGCGACAGCCAAAAGGTGGAAACGACTCACGTACTGGTACACGGATGAATGAATGAATGGACCAACAAAACGTGCTTTACCATACAATGGGCTATTACTCAGCCTTAGAAAGAACGGAAGTTCGGACTGGGCGCACTGGCTCATTCCTGTAATCCTAGCACTTAGGGAGGACGGGATGGGTGGATCGCTTGAGCCCAAGACTTCAAGACCACCCTGGGCAAATGATGAGACCCCAGCTCTACAAACAGTTTAAAAATTAGCTGGGCATGGTGGCATGCACATGTAATCTCAGCTACTCGGAACACTGAGGTAAGAGGATGGTTTGAGCAACAAAACAAAACAGAACAAAACAAAAAAGGAAGGTCCAATACCTGGGTGAAACTGGAAAACTTTACACTAAGGAAAGAAGCCAGACACAAAAGGCCACACACTGTATGAGTCCCTTTACAGGAAATGTCCACACAGGCAAATCCATCCGGACAGGAAGCACATGAGTGGGCGCCAGGGCTGGGGAGGGGAGTGGGCAGGGCTGCTCCTGGGTCTGGGGTTTCTTTCCAGGGTGATGGAGGTGTTTTGGAACTGGTTAGTGGTGACGGTTGCATGATATTGTGAGTGTAATTAATGCCCTTCAACTGGACACTGTAAAGTGGTTGAAATGGTGAATTTATGTTCGGCCTCTTTTACCACAACAATAGCATCAGAAACTCTGCGTATACCCCGGCGCCTCCCTGCCGCTCACTCACTTTTTCAGCAGGATCTCTGAGGCCCCCTTGCTGAAGAGGCGGAAGCCACCGTCGGGCATGCGGATGACTGTGCTCATGGACTTGCGGACCGAGTTGAAGGTGTATACTTTGTAAAGCTTGTCTTCCGGGATCTGCTCGCGCACGGGCTGAAAGTCCCGCCTCAGGTCCAAGATGAAGCCCAGCAGGGCGCACTCCGTCTTATTGCCCACCTGGCGTGGGAGGGCGCCTTCCTTCTCAGGAGGCTGCAAGATGAGGAGCGCTAGCATGGCACTGGGGGCCTGAGCCCACCCTCCATGCTGCCCCTGGAGCCCCAGCTCTGCCCCCTTGTGGTCACCATATTGTTAGGGTGTGGCAGGCGGGGAGCAGAGGAAGGTCTGCCTTAGCTACAGCCAGAGCCACCTGTGAGGCCAGGGATGGGCAGGAGGGTAAGCAGCACCCCAGAGACCACTGTGGCTCTGGGCAAAAGTTCTCAAGGGGGGGGCCTAATGAGCACCTTGCAACAGCTCACCTGGCACCCTGGCCAGGTCCCTGCCCCTCTCCCACCCCCGGCCCTGCCCGCCCGCTCCTGCCCCAGCTCACTAGTATTTTGGTGGTATAGGCACTGTTGATGGAGATGGCATGGACCAGCAGGTCGAGGATCTTAGGGGTCAGGGCGCTGGGGGCTGGAATCTCTTTGTAGTGGGTGTCTCCTAGGTAGGACTGGACCACGGTCATACGGTTGGTGGTAAGCGTGCCCGTCTTGTCAGAGCAGATGGCTGTGGCATTGCCCATGGTCTCGCAGGCATCCAGGTGGCGCACCAGGTTGTTGTCTTTCATCATTTTCTGCAAAGGGCAAGGGTATGGGCATTTGGCCCAGGTGCTTGTTGGGGTGGGGGAGTGAGAGATATCAACATAAACACCGCGCGACTCTGTTCTGCTCAGTTAGCTCCACGTGGTGTGGCACTAAGAACACTGGGGACCTCGGTCAGCCCTGAGCCAATAGCAAGGCTATAAGGCATCAGAAACCTCATGCAACGGTGGGGGTGGCATGAGCACCCGGGACCTTCCCTGCCCAAGCCCCCTCTCAATTATCCACCCCCCCTGCAGCCCCCCCCCCCCCCCCGCCACCCCACTCCTGGCTCCCTCCACTCCTCCCACTGCCTCCCAGTGTCCCAGGCCCTCTGCTGATTCCCCGCCTCCCCACTGCCTCCCGGTCCCTCCGTCCTACTGCCCACATTGTGCAGATGCTGACCCCTGGGTATTCCACTGCCTGCCTGCTTTCTGGCGCATCTCATGCCCAGGGACTTGAGCTGACAGATCAGCAAAGCTGCCCCCTGGGTCCCTGTTCGGCACCTCCTCTCCTCCCTTGAGCCATCCCAAACGTCCCCCCGTTTATACTGCTGCCAAGGTGCCCAGTGACTTCTTACCCCAGTTTCCTAGTCTGTAAACGGTATCAACTGTAAGTTTTATGATTACCTTGACAGAGTAAGCTAAGGAGATGGTGACAGCAAGCGGCAGGCCCTCTGGGACAGCCACGACCAGCACAGTGACACCAATGATGAAGAACTTCACGAAGTATTGCACATAGACTGGTGTGCACTCTGCCAGCCATGTCCGGCCTTCCAAAACAAATGTCTCGATCACAAAGTAGAGGACCAGGATGATGACGGTGATGGCGGACATCACCAGCCCTGCCACAGAGGAGGCAGGAGAGGAAAGGGGTTGCCACGGGTGAGGGAAGGAGGGGACAGGAAGAGAGAAGAAGAGGTATGGGCATGTTCTTGGAGGCATTTGTGAAGGCCTTGTAGATTTGCACTGCGTTTCAGGATAAACAGCCTGGGCTTGGCTCAGCAGGTGAGCTGGGGCCTGTTTGCAAGGGGGTTCTGCGTGGCCTCTTCTGGAGTCCTGCTGGGGTTGGGGAGTGGACTTTGTGGCCTGATGGCAAAAGAGGCACTGCTGGGGAGGACCAGCAAGCGTCTATCCTGCACTGCCCCCGAGAAGTTGGGGTACCAGCCCTGCATGCCCCCAGCTGCTTTTTGAGCCTTGGGTAGGGGCACCTCATGGGCAGTGGCTCAGTGTGTGACTTGGGGTGTTCGTTGAGGGTTTGGGATTTCTGCTCGCTAGGGAAGGGCTGCACCAGACCCCGATGGCCACTGCCGGCCCTGGCCTGGGCCCCTGGCTGCCTGGCCCACACTTCACCTGCCACATTCCTTCCCACTTGCTCTGCACAGCCTGGGCTCATCTCCAGGAGCCCAGTGTCCTCCACACCCAGTCGATGGCCTGGGCCCGCCACCTCCTGCTGTCCCTACCTGCTTTCCCGATCTGCACCGCTAGCTTTGTGAGCTTCCCCTGAAGGACAGACTTCTCCTTCTTGGGTGCGTTGGCTTTCTTCTTCTCCCGCTCCTCCATCTCCCCACCCTCCGCGCTCTTCAGGGGCTGCATCTCCATGGCCACTGCGCCATCCTGCTTCTTAGCTGCACACAGAGGAACCCCATGGCCAAGGTCAGTGCCTGGCTGGGGAGAAGGGGTTACAAGGGGCTTTTGTGGGGTAAGACATGCCACACCATAGAGAGGAGACGGGACTCAGTGGAGCTCTCCTATTTCAAGTCTATCAACTTCCCATTTCTCACCTCCTAAGCCCAAGCCCTCTTGGGGAGGGTGGGGTGGCTCCAGCACTGTTCTAGGTGGGACAGAGCTGGTTCTCTCGGGAGAAGGGAGGACAGACACAGCACAAGGAATTTGGGCACACAGACAGGATGACCAGTCCTGGAATGCCCCAAATAATACCTGAGAACAGAGGCCTCTGGCCCAAGGAATGTTCCAGAACCCTGAGCTGACTCATCTGCCTACTGGTGTCCGAGCCACCTCCTACCTCCCTTAGGGAGGCCCAA
>NW_022335151.1:0-10235 GCF_002776525.5 Piliocolobus tephrosceles
ATTTAATGGTATGATTATTTAAATAGCCTTGCATTCTTGCAATTAATCATGATGCATTATCTTTTTATGTATCAGTGGATTTAATTTTCTTAACAAATTTTTGTATTTATTTTTATGAAACATGTTGCTGTGCACTTTTCTTATATCTTTGGTTTCAGTATCAGGATAATGTTGGCCTCATATGAGTTTGAAAATGCTTTCTGCAACTCTATTTTCTGACAAAGTTGTAAAATTGGAAACGTTTCTTCCTTCAATGTTTGGTGGAATTCCCCAGGGATATCATCTGAAACTGGAGTTTTCTTTGTATGAATGCTTTACCTAAAATTCTAATTTCTTCCATGACATGTCACTGTTTACTTTGATATACAGCTATTTAGGTTATATGTTACCTTTTAAGTGAGTCTGGTAGTTGCTGTCATTTAAGATAGTTGCCACTGCATCTAAAATTTGAACTTTATTGACAAGATATCTTTAACGCTGATAAGAACTGCAGTGATGCCATGTTCCTTTTTCCTGATATTTGTGGTTTTTCCTCACATTTTTTAATCAGCCTGGCTTATCAACTTTACCGATATTCCCATTCTTCTGTTTTTTATTTTATTGTTTAATTGTAATTTAATAGTTTTCTAATTAACATGAGCTCTATTTCTTTAAAAATGTTCAAATCTGTAATCTGTGTCTCAAACCACTGCTTTAGTTGAAGATTAGAAATTGACATGTTTTCTTATTTAATGCTATGTTATTTACTGTCTACATAACAATATTTCCCCCGAAGGCATATAAAAAAAACATTGTATTATATACATAAATTTAAAATACTGAGACCTATTTTATGGCTCAGAAAGCAATCTATCATATTACATGTTCACTGTTTTCTTGAGGAATGTATATTCTGCTGCTGGGGTTTTTGTGACTGTCCTATTAGTATTACTTACCTTCTTTTGGCTTTACAATTATTTTTAATCTGAATTTTTAAAGATCAAATCTCTCCCCAAATTACTCAGCATTAGTCAGATTTGACTGTATTCTAAATTTAAGTCTTTGGTTTACAATGAAAATTAGAATTCACAGAAAATGAATTGTCTTTTAGTGTGTCCTCAAAAAATGTTGAAAAAGTAACAAAGTTAGTACCTTTTTAAAACTGAGATTTCTTGGATTAACGCAAATGTGTGTGAGGAAAAATATTGAATCAAGAAAAATGCTTCTCAAATTTTAGCCACATATTTATGTTGTTAATCTACCCTAAAGACTAGCAGAAAGTCTCAGCTCACAGTGATGGTGTATTAAGAATAAGGATTATATGATAAGTTTTAAAACTTACCTATAATAACAGATAAATGTTGGTGACATTTGACAAAATATCTGAACAGCTGGTGGTCCAGTCAAGTTGACACATAATATTAACCATCATACAGACCCTGAAGAAGAATAAAATAATTATGTGCTATTTATTTAAGATATATTTTGCATTTAAAGGACAGCCATCTGATAGTGTGTCACAAATGAAGAAAGTACATATACAAAATTAAGTTAGTAAAGCACGTAGTTCTAGCCAGACCCTTTCAAATCTTTAACTCTGTGCAGTTATGTGGAGAAGATTTTAGAGTAGATACACTGCCTTGATATGTAAATTATACTTGTAAGGCTATATATATGGTAATATTGTAGTACATAGAAATAGGATACCATTATAAAACTTGAGTTTAGATATATATGCATTTGTATAAAATTGAATCTTAGGATTACAGTATAATGAGGTACAGACCAACAGGGGAGACATGAGTTTTATTAAAGATGCTTATCTGAGATTCCTTTGTAGACAAATTGCCTCAAATGCCCATCACTGCCATGGAAGCTGTAATTTTATACATCTGATTCACGAAGTGAGTAGTGAATATCATTTCTTGGTGCACAGATATCTGCCTCTTGTCAGGCAGTTTTCAATTTCATCTCTTCATCTTTGACATGTTGGAATTAGAGTCCTCAGTTTCAAAGTGATTGGTGTGAAATGCTGTTATGATAAAAAGCACTGTGATACCATGAAAAGCCAAATCATAAAATAAATAATCCATAACAACACAAACTCACAATATAGAAATATTTTCAAAACACACACATACACACAGTAAAAAAAAAAAAAAAAATGTCATTTACACTGCAAGAGAAATTTTTTTTTTTGGTCAATAGCTGCTGGATATTCTCTCAAAAGCATGTTTCCTTTTCAATTTCTATACAAGTCAAAATGTTCATCCTCACTATGTAGACATTTATCAAGTGTATTGAGGACCATCTTTCTTTCACTAAAACAGAGGCTATTTATTAATTCTAGGAAACTCAAAATTGAGGCGAATATCTCACAATGCATAGGAGCCAGGGCTGCCTCCAACTTTTCTGATACCACCCAGAGGATGCCCTCACTTTTCTCCAGATTATCATGAATACATAGCTTGATCTCATTCTGATGCAAATAACACCCATGACTAGATGACTATAGAGAGGCTGCAGATTGGGAAGGAAACCCAATGGACTCAATCCACATAGCTCAAAAGAAGGCAAAGACAAGGATGTGGTTTTAAAAATCAATTCAGATGAATGAATTGCTGCCAGGAATAGAACTGAAGATTTCATTTTCAATAACTACCTAATTACATGAAATTTAATTTTCTGAATGGGTTTCTATTGTTATGTTTAAAAGTTATTGGAAAATTCTGATAGGTAAATACTTTTTTCTATCATTTTTGGTGCAAGTCCCCTTGTTAGGACATGGCTCTATGAGATAAAAGTTAAAATTAATAAGAATGAATATGAATACACACATAATGAACATTATATGTATAATCTATGGATGTATATTAATATAAATCTATTAATATAAATCTAGTTGACTCTTACACAATAGAAGTTTGAACTGTGTGGGTCCACTACTTGCCTATTTTATTCTGTATCTGCTACCCATAAAACAGCAAGACCAACACTTCCTCCTCTGCCTTCTCATTGTGAATATGGCAAGGATGAAGACCTGTATGATAATCAACTTCCATTTAATGATAAATATATTTTCTCTAGTTTACCATAACCATAGTATACAATCTATAACATACAAAATGTGTTTATTCACTGTTTATGTTATTGGCAAGATTTCTGGTTACAGTAGCCTATTAGTGGATGGAGAGTTAATAGTTATACATAGATTTTCAACTGTGCAGGGAGTGAGCTCTAACCCTTTGATTGTTTAAGAGTCAATTATATATGTATTTAAAATCTAACTTCCTAGCTTTTTCAGACTTTTAAAAAATGTGATCTATAAAAGGTAAATCTTTGTTTTTGATGACAGGTGATATCTTAGGTTCACAAAATTTAATCTATGAAGTAGATGATGTAATCTTTTAAATTTATTTAAAAAACTCAAAAATTGTAGGGAAATAATGAATGTTAAGATGTACTTCACCTTCTTGGTGAATATATTAACAGGTATAATTTTTTCAGATGTTAGGCATAGTTTTGATGCCTCCCTTCCTCCTCAGAGGGAATCACTTCAAGAAATTTGTGTTTTATACCACGTGCATATTTTCCATGACATGTGCATACTCATGCACATTTTAATTATACATATAGAATTAAAATGATATATTTAATTAGAGATGATGCATTCTGCTGATTTTTATCTTATGTTTTGAAATTTATCCATGTTAACAAATGTAGTCTGGGCTGATTCACCTTATATCACTGAAGCAGTGTTATAAATGATCTTTTCTATGTTTCCAATTTGTTGGACAGTACAATAACTATTCTTGTAATTGTGCACATCTGTAGACAGCCTAGTTACTAGAATATGCCTAAGTGAAATTTCTGATATGTTGCCAAATTATGATTTTCTAATTTATATATTCATCAACAGTTTGTTGATATTCTTGCTAAGAATGTAAGACTATACTGTAAGAATGTTGTACAATATTTTTTGGTATTCTTGCCAATTTTCTGCATTGATGATTTTTGTATTTTAAATACTCAAATACGCCATCTTTTAGTTGGAACCAAATATTGGATATGCTGAAAAAGGCAGGTGAGTAACCTCAAACCTCAACCTAAGTAACAAAACATTTTCCATGTACTTTCTTGTGGCTTACTTTGTTAACCCTGCTCAAATCAAATTTAGAGAACCATCCCACCAGTAATATGTGTTTTTAGTATTTTTATAATGATTTGTAGTTTTGTTAGGTTCCCTGAATACTAATCCTCTCTCAGCTCTGTGTATTGAAAAGATCTTGAGCATAGCATTTTATTATATTTATATGAAAATAATGGTATAACATAGATAATTCCCTCAACATAATCTTTAATATTATATCGGACACTTTCTATTCCCTACCTCTTATATTCATGTAAAAGGCTTTAAATTGGTTGGGCATGGTGGCAGGATTGATTTAGCACAGGAGCTCAAGACGAGCTTGGGCAACATGATGAGAGCCCCATCTCTACAAAAAAATACAAGAGATAGCCAGGTGTGGTGGTGTATACTTGCAGTCCCAGTTACTGGGGGGGCTGAGGCAGGAGGATTGCCTGAGTTCTGGAGGCAGGGGTTGCATTGAGCCCTGATCACACTACTGCACTCCAGCCTGGGTAAGAGAACAAGACTGTCTCAGAAAAAAAAAAAAAAAAAGTCTTTACATTATGCTTTTAAAATTTATGTCATTGGCTGGGCAGAGTGGCTCATGCCTGTAATCCCAGCACTTTGAGAGACTGAGGTGGGCAGATCACTTGAGGTCAGGAGTTTGAGACCAGCCTGGCCCACATGGTGAAACCCCATGTCTACTAAAAATACAAAAAATTAGCTAGGCGGGTGGCACACGCCTATAATTCCAGCTACTGGGGAGCCTGAGGCAGGATAATTGCTTGAACCTGGGAGGCAGAGGTTGCACTGAGCCAAGATTGTGGCAGCGCACTCCAGACTGGGTGACAGAATGAAATTCCATATCAAAAAATAATATAAAATGTATGTCATTAACCTAATTTAGAATTGATATACACTCATGGTGTTTTGGAAGGCATCTATCCACCTACCTATTTACGTATCTTTTTCATTGTAGCTAATTTATTGCCCTATCACTTATGGTAGTAGTTTTCTTAAAAGCCATGATGTCTGTTTAGAGGAGGGTTCCCCACCTTGCTTTGCCTTAGAAGTTGTGCTAGTGAGGTAGAGATGCCATAACAAAATACCATGGACTGGGTGGCTTAAATGACAGAAATGTATTTTGTCACAGTTCTGGAGGTAGGAAGTCAACATCCAGGTGCTGTTAGATTTGACTTCTGGCAAAGTCTGTCTTCCTTGTTGCTGTGCCTTTACATGGCCTTTAAACATCTCATATAGAGATAACATTTATTCAGGGAGTTTTTTTTTTTTTTTCCTTAAGAAGGACACACATGACAGGTCCAAATAAGATTTGCACTAGAACTTTCAGTCCAAATGAGACTTCTTGAAAATAAAAAAGTTAGTGCGTGTGGGTGTGTGTGTGTGTGTTGGTGAAGCACTATGTATTCTGTTCACATTTTTGAAAAAAAAAATTTTTTTTGAGATGGAGTTTCATTCTTGTGGCCCAGGCTGGAGTGCAATGGTGTGATCTTGTCTCACTGCAACCTCCGCCTCCTGTGTTCAAGCGATTCTCCTGTCTTAGCCTCCCGTGTGGCTGGGATTACAAGTGTACACCAACACCCCCAGCTAATTCTTTGTATTTTTAGTAGAGACGAGGTTTTACCATGTTGGCCAGGCTTGTTTCGAACTCCTGACCTCAGACGATCCACTGGCCATGGCCTCCTAAAGTGCTGGGATTACAGGTGTGAGCCACCGCAACTGGCCTGAAAAAAATATTTTTAACTTACTAAAGCTGATGACTTTTATGGTTGTTGACAAAAACCTCTAATGCCAAGGCCTATCTCTGTAAAAAGCAGTAATATGAGGAGCTTGATTTCCTGCTAAGGTAGAAAAGGTGTGAAGATTTTTCAAGTAGTATAGGAGCTCCATCTGTGACAAGAAGCAGAAGCATTCATTTCCACTTGATATTTTTTGTTATTAATCATAACATTAAGCAACATTCTTTTTCTGCCTTTAAAATGTTGACTCAAAATGTTGAGTCTTTTAGTAGTTTTTAAAATGGACGTGCAAGAGGTATAATTTTCTCTTATCACATCAGCATACACCTAAAGAGTAATAATATATAGATTTGAAGGCCAGGCATGCGGGCTCACATCTGTAATCCCAGCACTTTGGGAGGCCAAGGCAGAAGGATAGCTTGAGACAGACCTCAAGACCAGCTTGGGGAAAATGGCAAGATCCTGTCTCTACATAATTTGTAAAAATTAGTCATGTGTGGTGATACACACCTGTAGTCTCAGCTACTTAGGATGATGAGACGGGAGGACTGCTTGGCTCCAGGAATCAAGGCTGCAGTGAGCTGTGTTCGTGCCACTGCACTCTAGCCTGGGTGACAGAGACCCCGTCTCAAAAAATAATAATCATCATGCTTTTTAAAGGACGTGGCCACCATAGAAGGGGAGTAGTGAAGCTGCAGTACATTGATGAACAATTTCAGAGTTATCTAGATTAGAAAACACATAAAACTTGGAAGTATATCAGTGGGAACACAGAGTGTCATTTGAAAAGTGATTCACTTTTCCAGGCCATCAACCAGTTTGAAAATTTTGGCAGGACACTTGTCTTTATTAAGGGTTTTCCAATGTTTTAGGACTTCTTTTCTTTGCAATCTGGTAAGTAGTTTTATAGAATGCTTCCAGAAAAGGTTTTTAAGCAGTGAACACCCTAATCGTGAAATGTCACCTTGGAAGTTTTAGAATTCTCATTTGAACTGTCTCACTTCTCTCACCTCTTTACAAATACTGATCATACAGTTGTAAACAGGAAATACTGAACGAAGCTCAGGTGTCTAAATCACCAATGTGAGGACATGCAGCATTCCCTGAATGGTGGCTAATGGCTTTGAAGTGCCTGTGTGCGTAAGAAGAGGCCAGATGACTCTGACGACACGCATTCTAGCCCAGACTATAATATAACTACTGCAATGGTGTAGAAGTCATGAATATAAATGAGGTTTTTAGATATCTGGAAAAACATCAATTGACCATAAAAACATTTTTAGTTTCTATTGGTGTCATTTATATTTTTAGTCTTAAATTTATAATCGAAGAAAATACTAAGTTTTGTTTAGAGGCTATAAAGATATAATTTTTAAGACTTAAATATCCTTGTTTTAAAAGTAAATATAAATTTTGTTTTCTTCACGCTATGGCACAGGTGTTTGTTTAAATGTAGACGGTATACAAATTATTTTGTACATATGCCACATTTTTAAAATTAAAAACAAATTTACATTATTTGAATGAACTATTCACACTTAGACAAGAGTCAGACGTTTCTAATGGAGAGATGAAAGTAGCCAGTACTCTCTTACTTTGGGGATACACATTGCCTCAACATTTTCAGGGTGAATATACATAACAATTTTCATTTTCTGGAGTCTTTTTCTATACCTACGGTGAGGTAGATATGTAATCCTATATAGATCTATTTAGTGCAAATCATGTATATTACTACAGAAGGATAAAATTGACCTTGGTATTTGCTTCTAATTTGCCTTATAAGCGATCCTTCCCTTCTTATGCCTTCTTTCAATTTATTTATTTTACTAAAATAGATCTAGAAACCAGATGCCTTAGTAAATATATATACTATATATATATATGGAAGTTATTTCCAAATGTGGTAGTATATATATGTACTTCTCTCTAACCCTCAAAAATATAATGGGTATCAACATTTCCTATATATATATAGACACACAAAATATATATATATTTACTTATTTCTAACCATTTTGTGACTCTCAAAAACATAATAGATATCAAGATTTCTACAAAATAGAAATTAAAGCATAATAATGATATTCCAGTTCTCAAAAACACATTTCCAGGAATCTCTACAATTGACAAATGAAACTTACTAGAGTAATGCAAAGAAATTGCTCTGTGCATGTGTGACTAGTATTCCTAGGTCATACTTTAGCTTATCCTACTATGTGGAAATGCTACTGCTGATCTATGAATTAGCCATTATCTCAAATTATTTTATCTAGTTTTTTATGTACTCTGTCTCCCACAAGCAGGGTCTCATGCTTCAGAGAGAGAGAGAGAGAAGTGGCAAGCCTTAGACCTTGAGATAATCAGACGGATAGTGATGTCTTGGGAATGGCAGAGTAAGGTGTCTGAATACTAGGTCCGCTGATTCAAACTACCATCGCCTGGCAAACACTGACAGAATCAGCTCTGTTTTTGGAATCTTGATATTTTGCTTTTGCACCTTTGGGATAATTGTGGGCTCTACAAAAGCAAAATATTAATGTCAAGGCACAGTCCTGGGTAGTCTGGCTTGGTATTGAAGTAACACAACTCAGAGCTACTCTGCACAAATTAGGAGAGTAGGATTATCTTTTAACTCCAGAGGCATTTAAACAAACAAGAAAAACCTCTGTCCGGTCACTTGCTTGCTGCTGAGATAACGAAACATAGACTTCAGTAACTACACAGCATAAGGAATACAATCTTTGCAAAAATAGTTTGGAAAACTCACCAAATGGACAAGTAGAGCCCTAAAACATTAACACCAGCAAACCTAGGGGAATGAGGAGAATCTAATTCCCAGAGTTACCACAGGTAAATATTCAAACTGCACAGTGTTATGAGGAGAATCTAATCCCGGAGTTCCTACCTTTAAATATTCTAACTCCACAGTTGTGTTTTTTTAAAAGTCATGAGGCATAAAAAGAAAAAGGAAGTACAGCCTATTCACATGGGGAAAAAAAAGACAGCTGGTTGTGAGGAAGCACAGACACTGGAATTAGTAGATAAAACCTTTAAATTAACTATCTGAAAAATGCTTAATAGGCTAAAGGAAGTCATGGCTAAAGAACTGAAGAAAACTGGGAAAGTAATGTCTAAAGAAGTAAAATATTAATAAAGAAGAAATAATTAAAAAGGATCCAAAGATGAATTCTAGTGCCAAAAAGTAAAATAGTTTAAATTAAAAAAATAGTAAAATAATTGAACAGCAGCTTTCTGAAGGCAGAAGAAAGAATTAGTGAATTTGGAAATAGGAATTAGAATTACCAAGTCAGGACAGATTAAAGAAATAGTCACTGAAAATTTCCTAAGTTTGATGGGAGGGCATGAGCTACATATTCAAGAACTTAAAAAATACTCCAAATAGGACCAACTCATAAAGATCCCAGACATAAACCATAATCAAATTTTTGAAAAGATAAAATATTGAAAACAAGCAAGTAGCAAGTTTTACATACAAGGGGTCCTCAATAGGACTAACAGCTAATTTCAGTAACTTTAAAACAAAATATTTAAAGTATTGAAAGAAAAACAGTAAAGTCAGCCAAAAATTCTATGTTCAGTAAAACTACTCTTCAAATACACAAAAGTTGAGGAAATGATTTTCTGGTAGACCTTCCCTACAAAAATGCTAAAGTGAATCCTTCAAGATGAATTCGAGCACTACAGTATGCAAAGACATATGGAAAAGGTAAGAATGTTAGAAAGGTAACCGTAGTTGTGAATATAAATGACAGTACTGTATTTTTTGTTTGTAACTCCTCTTATTTTCGACATGATATAAAAAATAATGCATGAAATATATAAATCCATGTTAATTTACACATAGTGTATGAAGAGAAAATGTATGAAGTAGTAACTTAAAGACAGGATGAGGCTGAATAGGGGCAAAGTTTTCATATGTTTGTTATAAATTTGGATGTTGATTGTAATCCACATGGTAACCACTAAGAAAATACCTAAAAAGGGAAGATAAAAGAGATGAGAAATCAAAAAAAAAGAATAAATCAAACACTTAAAGAAATATGTTTAATGGAGAAAATGATAAAGTGGATAGATCATCTAAACACAAGATAGAAAATTGAGAATTTGAACAACATCTCAGCAAGACCTAACAGACATATTGAATAACCCACCAACAAAAGCATAATGGTCATTCTTTTTGAGGCACGTGAGATGTTCTCTGGAACAGATCATATATGGGGCCACAAAACAAGTCTCAAATTGTAAAATACAGAAATTATACAAAATATATTTTCTAAACAGAATGGAATAAAGCTCAAACTTAGTGATAAGGAAAACTTGGAAAATTCATAAATGCAGGGAAA
>NW_022335154.1:0-1642 GCF_002776525.5 Piliocolobus tephrosceles
ACATGTATAACGTTATTCGATTTTTCTTATTTTCTTTTTTTTTATTATAACAACCCACCCATACCTAACATTAATAAAAAAGGTTATAATAGTATGTTTTTTTATACGAAGTTTTAACTGTATGTACTTTCATGATGAAATTAGAAAATAAATGAGATGCTATTATTTAACATTTTTTTTTTTTTTTTTTTTTTACATAATTATAACAAGTGGTAACATAATTAAACATAAAAAAAACCTTTGAGTGTTTACAGCCTCGGTTATTTATTATACCTAAAAAAAATTGTCCATTTAATTTCTTTTTTTGCCTTTTTTTTATTAGCATTTTAAATCACATTTAGAAAATAACTTATTAAATATTAAAAAAAAAATAAAATAATAAAAGCATTTTGATAAATTTTTTTTTTTATCTAATTTAAAACAAAAATTAAAATGTATTAGGTACATACTTTTACAATCATTAAATATTTTATAAAAATGTTCTTATGAACATATTTTTTTATTATATCTACCACTCAAATATTTTAATACAATTTTTATAACATAGCTTCATTTAAAAAAAATAAATAAATAAATAAATAAATAAATAAATAAATGAATGAATTAAAATTTATTTCACCTTTCCAATGTTACTATTTTATAACATGTTTTTAAAATAACTTAATAAAACGTAGAAGAGGAAAGTGGGAGTAAATTTATCAAGAAAAAAAATAAAAATAAAATAAGTTGTTACTCAAGGGGGTGTACATATATACATATATACATATATACATATATACATATATACATATATATTGATGTTGTCTGTAATATATGTTGCTGCTGTTGCATTTTTTTTTTTTTTTTTTTTTTTTTTAAAGAAAAGAAATAATTTATTACTTTTTGGTGGTAACTCTTTATAAAGGTAATTTTAAATATGTAACCACTTTGTACTCATTTTAACAAATCATTTATTAACAAGTATGAAAAATAGTTGTTACCTCCGAGACCTATGTGCTGTGAAATAAAAAAAAAAAAAAAAAGTGCTTATACAAATAGTTGAACAAACGAATACTTAAAAATTCATTAAAACGTTCTTGTTATGTTATAAAATGTATTTTGTAGTACTCATATAATTTGTAAAACGTAAATGTACTGGTAATATATTAACTATTTATGAGTAAAAAAAAAAAATATACATATCAAAAAAATGTTGAATGTCAAAAAATATATATAGTTGGGTTTATTAAAATGTAACAAAAAATATAGGAATACCAGTAGATATAGGAATTAGCTTTTCATATGATGCATTTACGAACTCATAAAATTATACAATAGCTATTATGCAAATACAACATAACTATGACTATGAATATATGTACATATATACATATATCTCTGTTGATGCACGTATTTTTTTTTTTTTTTTTTTTATGTTTGTCATATACGTTTTTTTTTTTTTTTTTAATTTAAAAGCGTTCAATTTTTTTTTTTTTAAATCATATATTCAAATGTACGAAATTATGTACGTATGTACTCATATATATATATATATATGCATAAGAAACGGTTGAGAGTGCTTAAGCTTTTTGTATAATATTTAACGATTAACGTAGTTTTTTTATGTTTAATATCGGCTAACACTGACATATCAAAATATTCT
>NW_022335155.1:0-1118 GCF_002776525.5 Piliocolobus tephrosceles
AAAATCATAAAATAGCATGATTTTTGCAAGTTTTTGGAAACAATTTTTTTTTTTTTTTTTACTCATCACCAAAAAATTCCATTTGATCAGTCTCTAAAAGCATTCATTAAAAATTCAGTTTAGGCTGGGCGCGGTGTCTCATGCCTAAATCCCAGCATTTTGGGAGGCCGAGGCGGGTGGATCACCTGAGGCTAGGAGTTCAAGACCAACCTCGTCAACATGGTGAAACCCCGTCTCTTCCGAAAATATAAAAATTAGCTGGGCATGGTGGTGGGTGCCTGTAATCCCAGCTACTTGGGAGGCTGAGGCAGGAGAATCGCTTGCACCCAGGAGGCAGAGGTTGTAGTCACCCAAGATCATGCAACTCTACTCCAGCCTGGGCAACAAGAGTGAAACCTCATCTCAAAAAAAAAAAAAAAAAAATCAGTTTATCCAAAAGACAGTATACCAGAAAGAAAGAAGCAATAGAGAACTAGTATTGTTCTTGTATGCCTTAGACTTTACATAATATTAGTTATCCTGATGTCAGTGTTACTGCTTTCAATTAATTTTTCTACTTTCCCAGAATAATATCTACATTGCTTTTAATTTTGAGGGTTTAAAAAAAAAACGAAGTGAATGTCAAATGTACAGTTTAGTACCAAGCCAGTAGATGTCAGTGTGATCTCTTAAGTCTTCTTTAATTAAAGATAATTTTTAAAAAATTAACCTGTGTACTTCCTTCAGAATTTTAGTGGATGCATGAGGTGACTTTACTGTAGAGTAAAAACGGTAGGAAATATGAGTAGTTCTCAACAGAGGGTGAATTTATCCCTTAGAGGACATTTGGCAGTGTCTAATGAGGTTTTTTTGGTGTCACAATTGGGTGGGTGCTGCTGGTATCTAGTTGGTAGAGGCCAAAGATATCACTAAACATGTTCACCTGGGAACAGATGTTCAACTGTGGCCAGAAGTGCTCACTGCAACCTAGCCTCCTGGGTTCAATCAATTCTCCTGCCTCAGTCTACTGAGTAGCTGAGATTACAGGCACGAGGCGTGCACCACCACACTCAGCTAGATTTTTTTATTTTTATTTTTTGTATTTTTAGTAGAGATAGGGGTTTTACCATTTTGATCAG
>NW_022335156.1:0-1399 GCF_002776525.5 Piliocolobus tephrosceles
GTTTCTTTTGTGTGCTTTATCATTTTTACATATCCTAAGCAACTTAAGCACAAATACTTTCAAAACCAATGTATTAATATATAAACGCATTTAAGCAATTTTTTTAGTATATGTTTTTTTTCTTTTTTTATATTAGCATTTAAAAGATAAAATAACGACTTGTTTGCTCATCAAAAGAAAAGCTCTACATACAAAGAAATTAACACAAGCGCATGTACATACATATATATATATATATATATATATATATATATATACATACATTGTATCTTACGTGTAGTTATATATTTTTTATATAATACCTATTTCTCTAAACCTTTTTTATTATCCACTTAACCTTACCTTACCTTATTATTTATTTTTTTTTTTTTTCCATAGGTTATTTCTTTTTTAATTTCACTAAATCTACTGTACATTAACCTACTACCCAGTATGTTGATCATTGTATTTTTTAAATAATCATAGATGTTATATCATGATGTTATAAAAAAAAAAAAAAAAAAAAAAAAAAAAGAGTTAGTAAAAGTTGTTTGTTACATGTATAAAAAAAATATGTGGCCTTTTTTTTTTGTCTTTTTTTTTTTTTTTAATGATATTTTTATAATTGTTTATATGTTTAGAGTTAAAAATATAAACAAAATATAAAAAGACGTAATATAGTAATGCACACAGGTGCAAAATTAAAAAAACTTAAAAATTATAAATATGTATTTATAAACACAACGGAAAAAAAACTTTAAAATCACAAACAAATATACATATATATACGCTTATAGAACTATAAGAAAATTATACAAGTACATATATGTACTGTGTACAACTGGAAGAACAAAGAGGAGGAGGAAAATAAAATAAGCCTATAAAATTTTTAAGTTAAAAATAAATGGTTTTTGTTTTTTGTACTTGCTCATATGAACAATTATAAATTAACAAAAAAAATGGTAAAATTTTAACGTTGTTTTTTTTTTTTTTTATTTCGGCTGTCTTAATTCTTATGCGATATCTATTTTGTTGTTTTTAACAGTTTGCCCATACGGTTGCTTATTGTGCTAACGCGCTCTTTTTTTTTTTTTTTGTTTTTGTTTTTAAACTTACGTTCAGTTCATTTTCTGTATTTTTTATTTTTACTACTTGATTATTTGAAGTTTTTCTATTCACTGGATAAAATTGTCACACATGTATATATAATAATTAGAATAAAAAAAAAAAAAAAAAAATTATAATAACCTAATTTATTTGTACCACAGTAATATGTTAGATTTTATAAAAATTTGTTGTTTCTATCAGAGGAAAAATAAAATAAATGATTAGACAAATGAAATAAATAAATAGTTAAATAAACAACATAGACACATAAACAAAATAAATATATAATTTTTTTTTTTTTTTTTTAATCATT
>NW_022335160.1:0-1268 GCF_002776525.5 Piliocolobus tephrosceles
AATTTGTTTATTCATGATATTGTTACGATGTCGAACAATGTAAGTGTTAGTACTGTGCGGAGGGGCAGCACACAATCAAACATACACACTAGTAATTACCCCTACAAAAATAGCATACACAAACTCGACAAACGTAGAAAGAACGGTATACTGCTCCTAATAAACAAATTAAACAATTTGAACGAAAAAAGTAATAACAAAAAAGATTTAAATTTTAATACTTGCATAATAAATTTGTTATATAAAATTGATTATGTTTGTAATGAGGATGGCCCATTAATAAATAAAAAAAAATGCATTGATTTGATGTTAATATATGGAAATATTTTAAACGAAGAGTATGATGAAACAAAATGGGTATGTGGTAATTTATATTACCTATTTTTTAATAAATACAATAACCTATCAAATCATTTATTTTTGAATTTTTTTTTATTATATGTTTCAGAAGAAAAAGAAGTACAAAAAATACGTTTTTTTTTAATTAATAACATTATGCCTATTTTTTATATATATATAAATGATATTTTGAATATGTTATTTATTTTTTTTAAAAAAAGAAAAAATAAAATGTTAACAATATTACATATGCCGCTACTACAACTGTTTATTTTTCGCATCAGTTTGAGTAACTATCTTCTGTTTGAAAAAAAACAGCGCAAAAAATGGAACAAAAAAGGCAAAAAATGGAATCAAAATGGGAACAAATCGAATCAATATGTCAACAAATCGAACCAATATGGCAACAAATCGAACCAATATGGCAACAAATCAAATGGTGTAAATATACCAAATGAAAAAATAAAAAAAAGAAACACATTTTTTTCGACTTGGTCTCAAAACAAACATGATACTAAAAAAAAAAGTAAACTATGTTGGAACAGAAAAACAAATACAGTTATACAAAAACCTACTGATATAGATCAAATGCATATCGTAATAAATAAAACTTTTTTTTGTTACTATGTCCATATAATAGACCTTTATTTGTGCTACTTATGTGTTTTTATTATTAGTGTTGTTCTTTTAGATAGCTACTATAACTTTTTCAACCAAAATGACATCTTAATAAATAAACAAAACACGATGAAAAAAAGTAAAAGAAAGAAAAAACATAAACGGAAGGATAACCAAGATGCTGCACCAAGTGTCAGAACAAAACCAATCGAAAAAATAGGCGAAAAAGTAGGTGAACAAATAGGCGAAAAAATGGGCAGCAAAATGAACGGGAAAATGAGCAATAAAACAAGTGCACACCTGAAACTAAA
>NW_022335161.1:0-1172 GCF_002776525.5 Piliocolobus tephrosceles
TTTTTTTTTTTTTTTTTTTTTTTTTTTACTGGTTTGTTTGTTTATTTGTTTATTTATTTGTTTATTTATTTGTTTATTGGTTTGACTATTTATTTTTCAATTTATATTTTTTGTCGTTTTTAAATATATTAGCGACGTATTCACATGTATACACTTACGTATAATCATGGTCTATATGTATGATTATTTATTTTTTTTTTTTTTTCTAATGCTATATAAATAATGAATAATTTAAAAATTTTGAATAAATTTTTTTCGTTCATATATTTTAAAAAAAAATGGAAAAACATAAAAATTGAAATAATAAAAAGGGAAAACCTAGAATTCGTCATAATATAAATGGAAAAAAAAAAAAAAAAATTGCATTTGTTTATGATATATTATTTTTTGGGAAGTTCAAATGTTTTGCTATATATATTAAAATTCTGGTTTTTTCTTTGTTCATCCAATTCAGAAGAGAGAGTAAACGTTTGTTCTATTATTTCTTGAAAAATTAAAGAATAAAATAAAAAAATAAAGTAAAATAAAGCAAGCAAACAAACAAACAAAATTGCACATAAATAATGCATGAATAACGTGTAAATATATAGACAAGCATTTTTTTTTTTTTTTTTTTTTTGTACAAGTTATTATAAATTTATTAGGTAAATGTGTTCATATGTATATAAAATTTATTTTACCTGCAACAATGCAGTGCGTTACTTCCTTTTTTACATTTACCTAAACAATTGAAAAAAGGGTATTCATAAATTATATGTAAATTTTATTACTATAATTATATTTTTTTAAAGTACACAGCACTGTCATATTTAACCATTTTTAACATGTACATATACATATATATATATATATATATATATATAAATGCATGTGTTATACAAAAGAAAAAAAAAAAAAAAAATGTAGAACAAACATAATTAAAGCTGTAAGGTTATGCTTACTAAATAAAGAATAAACTCAATTAACCATGGTATCAAAATTAAGTTTATACTTTTCTGCAAAACGGAAATTATACATACATACATATATGTACATGTGTTTACATCTACACATATATACGCTTGTTATAATTCAATAGACATGGTAAAAAGCTTAAAAAAAAAAAAAAATAAACAGACTTTTTTTAACTTTATATTTTAGTTTAAATTGTTTTTTTTTTTTTTTTTTTTTTT
>NW_022335162.1:0-2800 GCF_002776525.5 Piliocolobus tephrosceles
AGGCAAGGGTGCAAATGATTCTTTTGCATGTGGATATGTAGTTACCGACAAAAAAAAAAATTCAGTAAGGAAGTGATCGCATCATAGAGGCAGATTTTTCCCTTATTGTTCTCATGATAGTGAGTAAATTCTCATGAGATCTGTTTTTTTTTTTTTTTTTTTTTTTTTTGAGAAGGAGTCTTGCTCTGTCATCCAGGCTGGAGTGCAGTGGCCGGATCTTGGCTCACTGCAAGCTCCGGGTTCACGCCATTCTCCTGCCTCAGCCTTCCCAGTAGCTGGGACTACAGTTGACCGCCACCATGCCCGCCTAATTGTTTTTTTTTTTTTTAGTAGAGACGGGGTCTCATCATGTTAGCCAGGATGTTCTCGATCTCCTGACCTCGTGATCTGCCCGCCTCGGCCTCCCAAAGTACTGTGATTACAGGCGTGAGCCACCGCGCCCAGCTGCAATGACTTCCCACCATGTCTCTCCCCCAACACTGGGGATTACAATCCAACATTAGATTTGGGTGGGGACACAGAGCCAAACGATATCAGAGGGAGATTTGGATACAGAGACACAGAGGAGACCCAGGGAGAAGGACATGAGAAAATGGAGGTACAAATCACCGTGATGCAGCTACAAGCCTAAGAATGCCAAAAATTGCTAGGCCTCACCAGAAGCTACAGAAAGGCAGAGGGAGCTAGAGGGAGGCTGAGGCAGGAGAATCACTTGAACCCGGCAGGCAGAGGTTGTAGAGAGCCAAAATCACACCATTGCACTCCAGTCTGGGCAACAAGAGCAAAACTCTGTCTCCAAAAAAAAAAAAAAAAAAGAAAAAGAAAAAGAAAAGAATTTTATAGCATCAAAAAAGAATAACATACTGAGGCCAGGCGCAGTGGCTCACACCTGTAATCCCAGCACTTTGGGAGGCTGAGGTCAGGAATTCGAGACCAGCCTGGCCAACATGGTGAAACCCTGTCTGTACTAAAGATACAAAAATTAGCTGGGTGCAATGGTGGGTGCCTGTAATCCCAGCCACTCAGGAGGCTGAGGCAGGAGGATTGCTTGAACCCAGGAGGCAGAGGTTGCAATGAGCCGAGATCATGCCATTGCCCTCCAGCCTGGGCGACAAGAGCAAAACTCTATCTCAAAAAAAAAAAAGAGAAGAAAGTATAACATACTGAAAAGAAAATTTAGCCAAGGAGTTACAAGAATTATTCACAGAAAACTACAAAACATCATTGAATGAAACTAAGGAGGCTGAGCATGGTGGCTCACACCTGTAATCCTAGTCCTTTGGGAGGCCAAGGTGGGCAGATCACCAAGTCAGGAGATTGAGACCATTCTGCCTAACACGGTGAAACCCTGTCTCAACTAAAAATTCAAAAATTAGCCAGGCAAGGTGGTAGGTGCCTGTAGTCCCAGCTACTCGGGAGGCTGAGGCAGGAGAATGGCGTGAAGCTGGGAGGCGGAGCTTGCAGTAAACTGAAATGACGCCACTGCACTTCAGCCTGGGCGACAGAGCGAGACTCTATCTCAGAAAAAAAAAAAAGAAACTAAGGAATGCAGAAACGCATGGAAAGCCATTCCATATTCATGAATTGAAAGATGTAATATTGTTGACCGGGCCTGGTGGCTCACGCCTGTAATCCCAGCACTTTGGGAGGCCGAGGCTGGCGGATCACAAGGTCAGGAGATCGAGACCATCCTGGCTAACACAGTGAAACCCTGTCACTACTAAAAAAAATTACAAAAAAATGAGCTGGGCGTTTTGGTGGGCGCCTGTAGTTCCAGCTACTCAGGAGGCTGAGGCAGGAGAATGGCATGAACCTGGGAGGCGGAGCTTGCAGCGAGCCAACATCACACCACTGTACTCCAGCCTGGGGAACAGAGTGAGACTCCATCTCAGAAAAAAAAAAAAAAAAAGATGTAATATTGTTAAAATATAAACACTCTCCAAATTAATCTACAGATTATCCAAATTAATCTACAGATTCAACACAATTCCTATCAAGATTTCAGCTGCCATTTTTGTAAAATTTGACAAACTGAGTATTAAATTTATATGGGAATGCAAGGGACCCTGAATGGCCAAAACAAACTCAAAAGTAGTCAAGATCGTACAGTACTGGCATTAGGATATAGACATAGATTAATGGAGTAGAATTTAATATCGAGATATAAAACCTCCCGGGCACAGTGGCTCATGCCTGTAATCCCAGCACTTTGGGAGGCCCAGGTGGGTGGATCGCTTGAGGTTGGGAGTTCAAGACCAGCCTGATCAACGTGGAGACACCCCATCTCTACTAAAACTACAAAATTAGCCAGGTGTAGTGGTGCATACCTGTTATCCCAGCTACTCGGGAAGGCTGAGGCAGGAGAATCGCTTGAACCTGGGAGGCAGAGGTGTCAGTGAGCCAAGATCATGCCATTGTACTCTAGCCTGGGCAACAAGAGTGAAACTCCATCTCAAAAAAAAAAAAAAGAAAAAAAAAATAAAAGAAAAGAAAGAAAGAGAAATAAAACCTTACTTTTAGGTCAACTGATTTTTCACAAGAATGCCAAGACAATCTGATGGGGACATTTGAAAAGACAACCTAATATAAAAATGAGAAAAGAATTCGAACAGATATTTCTGCAAAGAAGATATACAAATAGCCAATAGACATATGAAGAGATGCTCAACATTATTATTCACTAAGGAGATGTGAATCAAATCCATGATGAGATACTACTTGACCACAATTTGTCTCTTAAGCAAATACTGCAACGGTAACTACATATCCACATGCAAAAGAATCATTTGCACCCTTGCCT
>NW_022335163.1:0-13681 GCF_002776525.5 Piliocolobus tephrosceles
AAAATAAAAAGAGAAAGCAGAGAGCTCCCACTGCCCTGGTGTGAGGAAACAAGAGAAAGGTGGCTGTCTGCAAGCCAGGAAGAGGTCCCTGTCCCGGAACTGAGTTGGCCGACACCTTGATCTTGGACTTCCAGCCTCCAGAGCTGTGAGAAATTAACTAATGTTTAAACCACACAGCCTATGGTGTGTATTATGGCATTTGCCTATGGTATTATGGCCATCTGATTTGACTGATACAGAGATGGTTCCAGAATACTGTAGCCTGTGTTTAAGTTGGTGATGCCATGAAAATAAATGTGGTAGTTCATTCCTTTATATAAAGACAGCACTGTGAACCCAGGGCCTTTGCTCACATCTTAGTTGACTTGTCTTCTTATAATAGCTTCCTAATTTCTCTTTTCCCCCTCTTATTTATATTATATATCTGGATTAAATCATATATGGTATAATTTTATACTTTATATCTATACAAACTTTTAGTGATTTTATTTCATTTTATTTGATTTTTGAGACATGCCCTTGCTCTGTTGCTCTGGGTGGAATGCAGGCGTGCCATCACAGCTCACTGTAACCCTAAATTCCTGGGCTCAAGTGATCCTCCCACCTCAGCCTCCTGAGTAGCTGGGACTACAGGTGTGCTATCCTGCCTAGCTAATTTTTAAAATTTTGTAAGGACAGAGTCTTGCTGTGTTGTCCAGGGTGGTTTCAAACTCCTGGCCTCAAGCAGTCCTCTCGCCTCAGCCTCTCAAAGCACTGGATTACAGGCATGAGCCACCACACCCAGCCCAGTGATTTTTCGTTGTTAAATTCAAGGACGGGTTCCCTGGCTTGGCATTGAAGGCTCATGATCCGGGCATGATATGCAAGTTTGGGTTTCAGTGTTTCCATTCCCGCCATCAGCCTTGCACTCCAGCTTGTTGCCTACGCCCTGTTCTGAAGCCCAGCCTGAGAGCTGCACTTAGAATTTATACCTTCTCATCTCTTCATCTTCTTCGCCTATGTTCTTATCTCCATCTGGGACATCCTCTCCACACTTCTGTCTCTTTAAATCTTGTCTATCCTTCAAGACTTGAAATACTCACTTCCTTTACACGATCCCCACTCTGACATCCAAACTAGAGTTAATCTTTTTCCTTTGAACGCTGATGGTGCTTAATGTTTTTCATCCTTTAATTATGCAGCAGTCCTGTGTGTTAGATATTATTATTTCCCCAGTTTTTCATAGTTACTTTGAAAATATTTGCTGTAGTCATATATTTTGAATATGTAATATGAGCGACATTCAAAAGGTCCTGGAGAGTGAAAGGCAGTCCTACTCCAGTCACTGCCCTGTGACCACTGCTGCCAGTTTTGTTTGTTTGTTTGTTTGTTTTTCCAAGATGGAGTCTTGCTCTGTCACCAGGCTGGCATGATCCCAGCTCACTGCAAACTCCGCCTCCCGAGTTCAAGTGATTCTCCTGCTTCAACTTCCTGAGTAGCTGGGACTACAGGCGTGCGCCATCTCGCCCAGATAATTTTTGTATTTTTAGTAGAGACAGGGTTTCACCATGTTGGCCAGGATGGTCTGGATTACTTGGCCTCGTGATCCACCTGCCTCAGCCTCTCAAAGTGCTGGCATTACACGTGTGAGCGACTGCGCCCAGCCTATGTATCTTCTTTTTAAAAATACAGGTGTTGGCGTAAGATAAAGAGTGTTCTCCACCAGTTCCCCACTGGTAAGTATTTAGGTTGTTCCCAACCATTTGGATTAATCAATGCTGAGTTGTACCTAATTCTTGCGTATTTGCATGAATATGTTCATAGGATGCATTGCTAGAAATGGAATTGTGGGATCCAGCGTTCTGCACATTTTAAATGTTGATGGGTGTTGCTCGATTCCCTTCCGTTAGGGCCATACCGTTATCTCACTGTCAATATGTAAGGGCGCCTATTTCTATTTCCTTGCCAACAGTTTCTTCTCAGCTGTTTTCTTTGACATCACACCCACACAAATAGCCCTATTGTTCCAAAAACATGGACCTTCTACATTTCTACAAAAATGTGTCTTTGGGGTAGTCACTATTAACACGGTGTATTTCCTTCCAGATCTTTTCTAGTGTACCTACAAATATGTATGTACACACTGTAAAAAACAAAATAGTACCTGATAAACATTGAGTCCCCCTACTCCCACTGCACAGTCTACATGGACATCCTTTCCTGGTGATACGATGAGACCTGATCGACTCCTTTGGTTCACTGGAGTGCTAGGTAATAATAGCTACAGATAACTAACCTTCAGTGGGCATTTACCACGTGACAGGGTCTGTGCTCCAGGCAGGCTACATGAAGTGGGTCTTAAGGCTTTTTACAACAATGCTATGGGTGAACACAGTAATTGTTAACATTGTGCAAATGATAGAATTGCAGTAGAGAGAAGCAAAGCTGCTTGCTGAAACTCATGGCACGATTCCCAAGAGAGAGAGAACACTTTTTAAAAAATTGTTAGGTGATTTACGATCATTTGAAGAAATAGTGCATTCAGTGAATACATTTCAGGGTCTGGTACAGTCTGGGAGCTGTTCCTGAAAATGCACTGGGCTAGAGGTAAGGGAGCGGTCCATTGGCCCTGGGCCGCTAGTGCAAGGAGGGAGGTCCCTGGGAGACAGGGCATGGAGAGGAGGTCTTGGAGCAAACCTTGCCACATCCATTTCTGCTGAGTCTGGTCCGAGGTCTGGTTCTTGACATGTACACTTTTCAGATACTTGGTTTTGATTTTGATCATGGCTCACCTGAGCAGCCATGGTTTGAAACTGCCTGGAGATGTGGTCAGGCAGGCCAGTGCTATGCCCATCCTTCCCGCTCCTGCAGGAGGGGAGTCATCCTGGGACTAGAGGGCTTCGCCTGTAATCAGCTATCTCATAATAAGTGGACTTGATGCTGGTTTCACTAGGTCAGGAAATTTCCCATGTGGAAGGAAAACTGATACTTGTTTTTGGGTCTTGCTGAGGAGCCACAGGGTTTAGAGCAGGGACTGGAAGTTTGTTGAGACACACGTGAGTGCACTCAAACATCTTCCATGAAACATGGAAATAAACACAGTGTTCCAGAGAGGTCCCTGGCTTTGGGATATACATATTTCTGTAACAGAATGGCACTGGATGTCTGCTGTATTTTTTTCTCTGCTATTTGGGCAAGTTTTATTTGGGTGTGTGTCTCCTGTACAGAAGGTATGACATCACTTTTTGCCACCAAGTATTTACAGCCATTGGTGCCTCCTATGTGGGTCACTTTTGTGCCGTGGTTTCTTTGGGGAAATGGTAGGTCTCCTACCCAAAGCACATTGCCCATTTCAAGGTGCTCCTGGTTTCTGAACACCTGTGGCAGTGCCTTCCATCTAGGTGAAGCCAGCCGAGAAACTACCCCTCCCCAGGAGGTGGGGACTGGTGATTGCCTGAGTGAGGAGGCCGGGGATGAGCCCTGGACTAGAACTTGTGACCGTCTGCTTTTCCTTCCCCTCCTCTCCCTCCTATTTTCCCACCACCTCCCCTTTTAAAGAATCTTATTAAAAATTAAACAATTATTTTGGTTTCCTTTATTCGCTATTCCTTGCTAATGGTATGCAGAGTGAGCCTGGGACAGTGGAAAGGAAAGTTGTACTTGGCTTCAGATGATCCTACCAGCCCCGCATTGAGGGGCTTCCGCCAGATGGCATTGTCAAGTGGTGTTGTGGAGGTTCTCCTTTCAGTCCTCAGCGTTAACCAGCAGAGGCAGATGGTATTTAGTCCTGGCTAATGTTGAGGAAGTTGAGCTCAAAGTAGCTAAGGGAACTTCCCAAAGTCACATAGGAAGTAGCAGAATAGAAGCAAACACAGATTGTCTCTGATTCAGGCAGGTTGTCTGATTCCAAAATGGGCTCTTAATTTTTGGAAGTCAAAAAGCTGAACAGACACAGACATGTCTTTTTTTTTTTTTTTTTTTTTTTCTAGCTAGGGTTTCGCTCTGCTGCCTAGGCTGGTCTAGGCTCAAGCTGTCCTCCTGCCTTAGCGTTCTGAGTGCTGGGCTTACAGGTTTGTGTCACCACACCCAACCGAACAGACATTTCTTGAAAGAAGACATACAAATGGCCAAAAAATATGTGAAAAAAATGCTCAGTATCACTGATAATCAGAGAAATGCAAATCCAAACCACAGTGCGGTATCATCTCACCTGTTAGGATGAGTATGATCAAAAAGACAAACAGTAACAAGTGCTGGCGAGGATATGGAGAACAGGGAGCTGTGACACACTGTAGGGGTGGACACTAGAGCAGCTGGCTGGCCGCGGGCCACACGCTCACATCCCAGCACTTTGGGAGGCCGAGGCGGGCAGATCACCTGAGGTCAGGAGTTTGAAACCAGCCTGGCCAATGTGGTGAAACCCCGTCTTTACTAAAAACAGAAAAATTAGCTGGGAGTGGTGGATCATACCTGTAGTCCCAGCACTGTTGGGCGGCTGAGGTGGGTGGGTCACTTGAGGCCAGGAGTTCAAGACCAGCCTGGCCAAGGTGGTGAAACCCCATCTCTACTAAAAAATACAAAAATTTGCCGAGTGCAGAGGCGGACACCCTTAATCCTAGCTACTCGGGAGGCCAAGGCATGAGAACCACTGGAACCCAGGAGGCGGATGCTACAGTGAGCAAGTCGAGATTACACCACTGTACTCCAGCCTGGGCAACCGTGAGACTCTGTCTCAAAGAGAAAAAAGAAAAAGAGTAAGAGTAAGCTAGGGCACCCAGTATGGCAGACAGTATGGAATTTCCTCAGAAAACTGCAAATGAAATTACAGTGTGATCCAGTAGTCCCACTGCAGTGTAGATACCCAAAGAAAAGGAAATCAGTGTCGGAGGGGCATCCGCACCTCTGTGTTTCCTGCAGCACTGTTCACCATAGCCAAGATATGGAACCAGCCTTGGTGTCCAACAGCAGATGATGGATAGAGAAAATGTGGTCTTTCTACACAGTGGAGAACTATTCAGCCATAACACAGGATGAAGTCCTGTTATTCTCAGCAACGTGGATGGAACTGGAAGATATTATGAAATAAGCCAGGGACAGAAAGTTACACAGCACATGTTCTCTTATGTGGAAGGCAAAAAAGAGTGGATCTCATGGAAGTTGAAAGTAGACAGAGGCTCCTAGAGGGTGAGAAGGGTGGGGAAAGAGAGAGGGAGAAATTTGTTAAAGGATACAAATTATAGCTGGATAGGAATAAGTTCTAGTGTTCTATAACATAGGATGACTATAGTTAACAAGAATATATAGTTTCAGGCTGGGCCGGTGGCTCATGCCTGTAATCCTAGCACTTTGGGAGGCTGAGTTTAGTGGATCACTTGAAGTCAGGAGTTTGAGACCAGCCTGGCCAACGTGGTGAAACCCCGTCTCTACTAAAAATACAAAAATTAGCCGAGCATAGTGGTGGGTGCCTGTAAACCCAGCTACCAGGGAGACCGAGGCAGGAGAATAGTTTGAACCTGGGAAGCAGATGTTGCAGTGAGCTGAGATCACACAACTGCACTCCAGCCTGGGCAACAGAGCAAGACTTTGTCTCAAAAAAAAAAAAAAAAAAAAAAAGAATATATAGTTCCAGATAATTGGAGGAAGGGTATTGAACGTTACCAACGCAAAGAAATGATAAATGTTTGAGATGGCAGATGTGCTAATTACGCTGATCACATACATTATATGTATTATAACATCACTATGTGTACTCCATACATATGTACAGTACACAATTATGTGTCGAATAAAAAAGAAAAAGCTGAACTTAGATTGGAATGGCTGTGAAGTAGCTAACTTTTTCATATTTTCGATAGAGACCCTAGGCATTTATTTTAAGAAAACTACCCTTGGCTTCAGGAAATGTTTAGTATTTGAATTTTAGCCTTGCATTTTATAATACACAGAGGTAAAACTGTAGGCTTGCTTTAGATACAATCACAGGGGTTTGCCATGATGACTTTTTTATGTAATAAGGGGGAAATATACCTTAATTAATAGGCATACATGCTCATTTTTCTCCCTCGTACACAGTGTTAGTTGTTGTCCAGGCATTGTGATACTTATGTAAACAGTATGCGATATCTTAGGTAGGAATCAGAATTTTAAGGTAAGAATACGTAGAGTTATATATTTTGCAAACTTTCAAACTGGACATTTTACATGTCCAGTACATAACTGTAATTAAATGTTCACAAAGACAATACCTGTCTTTAATATGGATGATGCTCTAGCATTTTATTTTGTTTTTTTTTTTTGGAGACAGGGTCTCGCTTTCTCCCAGACTGGAGTGTAGTGGTGCAATCATGGCTCACTGCAGCCTTAGCCTCGTAGGCTCGAGAGATCCTCCCACTTCAGCCTCCCGAGTAGCTGGGACCACAGGTGTACAACACCATGCCCAGCTAACGTTTAAAATTTTTTGCAGAGACAGAACCTCCCTCTGTTGCTCAGGCTGGTCTGGAATTCCTGGGTTCAAGTGATTCTCCTGCTTCATCCTCCCAAAGTGCTGTGATTGCAGGCATGTGCCGCTGCCTGGCCCCGTATATGTGGGATGATGACTTTAGCCTAGGAGTTCCACACCAGCCTGGGTAACATAGCACAAGACCCTGTCTCTACAAATCTAAAAACATTAACTGGTCATGGTGACACCTGCCTGTGGTCCCAGCTACTCCAGGAGGCTGAGGCAGGAGGATAACTTGAGCCCAGGAGTTGAGGCTGCAGTGAGCTCTGATCTTGTCATTACGTTCCAGCCTGGGTGACAGAGTGAGACCTTGTCTCTTAAAAAAAGTTACTGGCTACCCGATTATTCATAGGAAAAAAACCTGAACTCTGATCTAAACCTCATACCTCGTACAAAAATTAACTCAAAATGGATCATGGACTAAAATGGAAAATGGAAAATAAAGATGAAAAGAGGAGCTAGAGACTGGGAGAAACTATTTGCAAATCACATGTCTGATAAAGGACTCATATCTATAATCTATAAAGAACTATCCAAATTCAGCAGTGAAACCAAATCATCTACTTTGAAAATGAATAAAAGACCTGAAGAGACATTTCAGATAATATACAAGCACATGAAAGGATGTTCAACATCATGAGCCATCAGAAAAAATGCACACTAAAGCCACATCACTATACACCTATCAGAATGCCTAAAATAAAAAGTAGTAACAAGACCAATGCTGGTGAGGATGCCGGGAAACGGGATCACTCACACTTGGCTGGTGGGAATGGAAGATGGTGTAGCCATTCTGGAAAACAGCTTGACAGTTTCTTAAAAAACTAAACGTGCAATTGCCATGGGATGCAGCACTCACATTCATGGGCAGTTATCCCAGAGAAATGAAGACTTATGTTCACACAAAAGCCTTTATGTATCTGTTCATAGCGGCATTATTTATAAAGGCTAGAAACTGGAAACAGCCCGGAGACTGCTCAGCAGGTGAATGGTTAAACAAACTGGTGCACTCAGGCCCCAGATACCACTCTACAGTAGTTCATGACATCCTCGTTCATCCGTCTTTCAAACTAGAAACCACCATCATCCTTAATCCCCTTTTCTCCATCCTGGGTCTCAGTGGACTTCATTTTGCATTTCTTTCCAATGCATTTTCCCTCTGTCCTTTCTGGTTGTGCCTCATGCCTCATTTGAACTGTTGTAAGAGCCGCCGAATTGTTTCTCTGCCTCATCATGGAATCCTTTCTACACTTCATGCCCCGCATTGTCATTGGAACAATCTTTCCAAAACATGAACAAACTAACTTAAAAGAAATATCCCAGGTAGCCTTCCAAATAAGTGTAAGCTTTCTGTTAGAAGATTTACTTCTTGTCTATAGGGGACCCCAGGACTGTAGAGAGATGAATTTACTGTCTGCATTTTAAGATCAGGTAGAAATCCCTGGAGGGGCCCGTGTGGAATAGTGGCACAAATACTGGTTCTGGAATCAGAAGCCCTCATATCCTGGTTCTAACACTAGCTGGATGTTCTTGGGAAAGTTTTGGTTTCAAACCTCAGTATGAGGAAGCATAGTCAAGGGACCACTCAAGGCTGCTGGGAGGAGCGGATGAGGGGCGTGGTGAAAATGCTGTGTAATCCGTGAAGCACGTCGTATGTGTGAGAAGTGGAGCTGTGTGGATAGCGGTTCTGGAATCATTGTATGAAAACGATGGAAAGCACATTCGTAGTTCTGCCTGATGATACCACTGGGCACCTGTGTTGTACATGCCTGCAACATGGGTGAGGCCCGGGTCAGTACAGCTCACAGTCTGGTTTCCGTGCAGTTAGAAAGGCCCGAGAGGACCCTCCCCCCTCCAGCTGTAGGAAAGAGGCGGCTGTCTCCTGCCTATATTTGGTGGGATTGTCTGTGGCTCCTTGGGGACAAGAATGCAGGGAGTGGGGGAAGAAAGCCGGCCTGACTGCTCGCTAGTCAGCCTTCCCCCAGGGAGGAGTGGAGGGGTCATTTCGTGGTAACTTGCCATGTCTTTCTTAACCCATCTGCTCTTAGAAATGACCAGCATGACAAGTAACAGACCCATTAGAGACAGATGGGCTGTGTGTCCTGTGCGTTTATGGCTTTGTGGCCTCAGAGCTGCCAGGACTTCATAGCTTTCTGGGGAATGCTGGGTCAGCCAAGGGGCTGAAAATAGTGACAGGAAGAAAATTCCCCCTCGCTGCTCTGGTCTGGGAGTGATTCCTGAGGAGAGCGGCATGGAGGACCCAGTCGTGGGGTCCCTCTCAAGGACACCCTCACCACAGTGGGAATGCGGGTCTCCACCTCCCTAGGCCTCTGTGATTTTTGTCTGTCACATATTCACCTCCAGCAGGGATGTCTATGGTGATGAGATGAGGGAGCATCATAGCACATGTGGCACTTAGTAGGCTTGTGGTGAGTGGACGCTGGCATCAGTGGAACAGGAGACTGGGTGCTGCGTGTGGACGCCCTCACGTGCTGGTGGCATGGGTGGACAGAGGAGAGAGGGACGCTCTGCAGTTCTCCTGTTGGTCTGTCACCCCCGCTGCTGTGAGCAGAATCCGTGAGTGTATTCTGTTGCCCCAGTCCACTTGGTAGGCTGATTGCTCAATTTTCTGCTTCCACTTTTGATTTCTTAAGAATGGAAAAAGGAATACTTCAGTGACTTTTCTGGTTGATGGCATACATTCCTTGATATCACCTTAATGCTTTTTAATTTCGATGTATTTGGGATGTTGGAGTTTGCCTGACATCTGTGTTTTTATACCTCACCCTCTCGCGTAACTGTTGGCCACACCAGGACCAGAGAGAAGTGGCCAGACCGATTGGTAGCAGGGCTAGGACTGGAATTCCCCAGGCTTTTGATGCCCAGCAGGCTCTGTTTTCTGTTTCACTGCTCTTCCCTATTTCGACATCTGTTAGGACAGGGGATGTGAAATGTAGCTGGGCACTTTTTGGGGTGTGCTAGGAGTGTGGCAGATGCCTCAGACTGGCATTTTCCCCTGGTTCTGAATTCTCATTTCTCAGAGTCAGTCTCTAGGCTACTGACCGGGAAGATACAGGAAGTTGTTTTGTATGGCAAACTATGCCAGGGCATTGTTTTCACCTGGCAATGTATTTGATTTGGACTGGAATAAATCTCTGATATTGGTTTCTTTGCCAATATTATTGGGGAGTGGAGTCTGCCTTGTGAACTTAGCCCGATTCGTAGTGCTTAGAATCTCAGTAAGTGTGTGCTGAACTGAGGGGAAGTGTGACAGCATCTTGGACAGTGGTTTGCAAACCTAGCTGCATCTGGGGGGCTGTGAAAAAAGCATGCGTGCTTACTCCAGACCAGTTGAAATAGAATATGCAAGAATAGAGCCCGGGCAGCTATAGTGCTGTTAAAAACCCCCAGGTGGTGCGAATATACCGTATAGGTTGAGAACCACTGCTCCACAGCGAACTGGGGGCCTGGATCATAGATGTGCCTTATGCTTTCAGCAGCTTAGAATGGTTCTTGTGCTTTAGAACTGTGAAATAAATGTTATGTAAACAAATGTGGAAATAGCCAAATGCCACATCCTGTTACTACCTGCCATGAAGTCTATTTACCAGTTATTCACTCTATTCTGATCTCTACCCATTCCACCGTTTCTTCATGGAACAATAATTTGACAGTTGGTTATGCAGAACCAGAGTAAGTCTAGTTTGATTGGCGGGAAACGATTTTGGGTATGAAGTACTCTTTAGGCATGTATTGAATTCTTGTTTGTATCACCGCTGTGCTGGACAGTTTATAATTATTACTTCTTTTTTTTTTTTTTGAGACGGAGTCTCGCTCTGTGGCCCAGGCTGGAGTGCAGTGGCCGGATCTCAGCTCACTGCAAGCTCCGCCTCCCGGGTTTACGCCATTCTCCTGCCTCAGTCTCCCGAGTAGCTGGGACTACAGGCGCCCGCCACCTCGCCCGGCTAGTTTTTTGTATTTTTTTAGTAGAGACGGGGTTTCACCGTGTTAGCCAGGATGGTCTTGATCTCCTGACCTCGTGATCCGCCCGTCTCGGCCTCCCAAAGTGCTGGGATTACAGGCTTGAGCCACCGCGCCCGGCCTAATTATTACTTCTTAAGCAAGGCCTATGGAGTCAGGCTACCTGGGTTTTGCTAACTAGCTGTGTCATTTGGGGCACGTTTTTAAGCTTATATAAACCTGACTTTCATCTATGAAATGGGATGACAAGGGGTCATTATCGTCTCACAGGATCGTGCAAATGTGTGTGTAAGGTGCTTAGTTTGGTGCCTAACACATAGCAACTACTCAGTAAAGTTATTATTACACCATCATCATCATATTTAAATGTAAATATTAAGAGTTAATAAATTTGTAAAAGGTACTATACCGTTACCCTTGAACCAAAGGCTGCTTTAGTTTTAAGTGGTTGGGTTAATTTATCACTTAAATATTGGCCTCTTGAATACCTTGAATTTCAATTGAACATAGTCAGAGGATTTCATAATTGGACCGTTGCCTCTGGAAGTTGGAGCTTTTTTTGGTTTCACTTCCTACACTAAGCATGTGGCTGTACGCACCTTTATGGTGACTTCTGGTACTGGGGAATCAAAGCTTCATTCGCTTCTTTGGAGGAGATGACCTTATGCTATACGAAGCACTCAGACTTCGTTAACTATGTACCATCCAGACAAGACCAGGTGCTTCCCATGGCAGCCTGTCCTTTCCTTAGCTCTCTCATCAATCTAGCCTGTTCCTTCTATTCCTCTTTATACTAGAACTTCTCTTTGAACAAGGAATGTTGTTGTGTCACTGCTAGGTCCCCAGCAATTAGTAATGCCTAGCACATACTAGGTGCCTCCTGAATGTGAATAGGTGATAATCTAGCAGAACACAAGATAAATCCGTGGGTTGAGATTTAAGCTGTGTGGTATGAATGCTGCATTGGCAAACTGATTAAATCAATTTTCTTAATACAAGTTTACCATGTCTTAGTAACTGACTTACTTCAGTAATCATTTACTGAGTGTCTTCTAGGCCAGACAGTGGGAACAGAAAGGTAATAATATATGATTCCTGCCTCATGCGCAGGAAGTCTAGTGCGATGGACAGACACATGCCAATGGCTGCCATGGAATATGGTGAGTATTAAGATAAAGGGGCACCCTGTGTGCCCCTGGAGCATAGAGCAGGGCTTGTGTTCTGGGAACATGGGCTCCATTCGAAAACACAATTTAAATTCATTTTCTTTTTCCTATATTTTTGAGAGAGAGTCTTGCTGTGTTGTCCAGGCTGGAGTACAGTGGTGTGATCTTGGCTCACTGCAACGTGCTCCCCCCAGGTTGAAGCAATTCTCGTGCCTCAGTCCCCCGAGTAGCTGGGATAACATGTGTGCGCCACCACGCCCGGCTAATTTTTGCATTTTTAGTAGAGATGGAGTTTCACCATGCTGGCCGAGCTGGTCTTGAACTCCTGACATCAGGTGATCCTCCCGCCTCGGCCTTCCAAAATTCTGGGATTATAGGCATGTATGTGTTCACCCTTTTAAATATCTGTGGGTAGCACTTAACTTTAAATGGGTACTAATTAAACTATTGAATGTCTTTAGAATGGATTGAATGACTTTGCTCGGGCCTCGTTATTAATTTCTTTCATTAGAGGGGGAAAAATAAATGCAGGTTGAATATCCCTCATCCAAACTGCTTGAAACCAGAAGTGTCTCAGAGTTTTTTTTAAATATTTTTGGATTTTTGAATATTTGTATTATACTTGCTGGTTGAGCATCCTGAAATCAAAAATCCAGAATCTGAGCTGCTCCAATGAACATTTCGTTGAGCGTCACGTCAGCACTCAAAAAGTTGTGGATTTTGGAGTTTCTGGTTAGGGAGACTCATCCTACATAGGTGTTGGATTGTTGTAGGAGTTCTGGACCAGAGGTTAGGTGACTAGGCTTTGGTTTTCGCTTTGCTACTGAACAGGCTGTTTTCTTCCATAAGCTCAGCTTTAGATCCCCCGGTTGTCAAAGAAGGGGATGGGCCATCTGATGTTTAAGGCTTCTGTTAGTTCTGACTTGGAGACACCTGGCTTCAGTTCATCTTCCTTAGGAGTGAATAAAGAATATGAGAATTTTGAAATTGTTAGTCAACAGTTACAGGGTTGTTGCAGCCTGGTTTTGGGTAAAGGTCATCTTTAGTGAGCCCGGGGAGAAGCACTGGTTTAGCTGTCAGCTCAGTGGGGTAAGCGGTCCTCTTAATTTTCCTCTGTTGTAGTGAAAGCATTGTTAAGGGTCACAGCGTTAGTGGAGCTGGCTGGACAGAGGAGGGGAACTCACTGTTACAGGTTATATTGAATGTCTTTTTAGTCACTAAATGCTTTTTATGATATGTTTTTCAGGATTTCAGTGTTGTATGATTTCTCTGTGTTAAGCACAGGAAATTTAACATCAACAAAAAAGAATGTTCTTTCTTTTCTTTTTCTTTGAGATGGAGTTTCGCTTTTGTTGCCCAGGCTGGAGTGCAGTGGCATGATCTCAGCTCACTGCAACCTCGGAATGCAGAGATCAAGCGATTTTCCTGCCTCAGCCTCCTGAGTAGCTGGGATTACAGGTGCCCGCCAGCATGCCCGGCTAATTTTTGTACTTTTAGTACAGACGGGGCTTCGCCATATTGGCCAGGCTGTTCTTTTCTTTTCTTTTTTTTTGAGACAGAGTCTCCCTCTGTCGCCCCGGCTGGAGTGCAGTGGCTGGATCTCAGGTCACTGCAAGCTCCGCCTCCCGGGTTTAGTCCATTCTCCTGCCTCAGCCTCCGGAGTAGCTGGGACTACAGGCGCCGGTCATCTCGCCCGGCTAGTTTTCTGTATTTTTTTTTTAGTAGAGACGGGGTTTCACCGTGTTAGCCAGGATGGTCTCGATCTCCTGACCTCGTGATCCGCCCGCCTCGGCCTCCCAAAGTGCTAGGATTACAGGCCTGAGCCACCGCGCCCGGCCCTCTGTTCTTGAACTTCTGACCTCAGGTGATCCTCCTGCCTCGGTTTCCCAAAGTGCTGGGATTACAGGCGTGAGCCGCCACGCCCGGCCTTGAATGTTCTTTCTATGGGCATCTACAAAAGCCAGCTTTGGAGTCTAGTGGCGGAAAACCTCTTCTTCATTGTTTAGCTGTGCTGTGAGCTTGGAGGGCTTCAAGCCCAGCTGAAAAAGCTGTAGGA
>NW_022335165.1:0-1009 GCF_002776525.5 Piliocolobus tephrosceles
ACATAGATAAAGAATTAAAAATAAATAAACAAAAAAAAATTACTATAAATGCATGGTGTATTAACGATGGATACATACAATCAAGAGTGTCATGCATTACAAAATATTATGATATCCAAGACGATGAAAAAAATAATATATTAACAGAAAAACAAAGTTCTGATCTTAACAAAATGAAAATGTCATTAGATATGTCAATTTCTAGTCAAAAAGGAGGTGAAGAAGATAAACCAACAAGTATGACACGAAATGTATTTAAAAATTTAGGTTTTTTATTAAGCAGAAAAAAAGAAAAAAAAAATGAGCCATTATCTAATGATGAATCATCATCATCAAGTGAGGATTGAAAAAAAAAAAAAAATAAATAAATAAATAAAGGTAGCCAAGGAAGGAAGCAACCAAGTGTGAAGATTGGTTGCGGAGTTACTATCACAGTATGTGTACAAACGTGACAAAAAAAAAAAAAAAAAAAATTTGTTTTATAAATTTATTTTATTTATCACCATTTTGGGCCACCACACACACAAACATACACACATACACACAAAAATATATAAATGTATATAAATATGTATATATGTACGTATGTATGTATGTATATAATAGCCCAGTGCAGCACATATGTGGGCTCCTAAGTTTCCACAGTTTTACAAAGGACGTCTTTTATCTGCTCAGGAGTGTACATAACAGAAGGATGATCAGAATACAAATTATAAACCTGTTCATAATCTTTAAGGATAAAATTTTTTAGTTGTGTGTTCATCTGTTCTTTAACTTTTTCAGATTTTATTTTATTGATTATATTAAACTGATTAAATTGCTCAGAAAAGACAAATTTAAAGAAATTACCTACAACAGATTTTACTTCTTCTTTTATATTTTTTTCGTTTTTTTTGTTTTTTGTTATTATTTGATTTAGTTTTAAATAAGATGTTAAATTATTTTTTTCAAGTTGTATAACTTGTTCTATTTTTTCATCAATAACAATAGTTAATAGTTCATAATATTT
>NW_022335171.1:0-1282 GCF_002776525.5 Piliocolobus tephrosceles
CGTCTACATCAGGCGACACCGTTCTCAAGGATTAGAGCCTCGGTGGAAAGGACCCTACGTTGTTCTCCTGACCACACCCACCGCCATAAAGGTTGACGGAATCGCCACTTGGATCCACGCATCCCACGCCAAAGCTGCTCCAGGGACGCCCGGACCGACGTCATCTGAAACCTGGAGACTCCGTCGCTCTGAGGACCCACTTAAGATAAGACTCTCTCGCACCTAACCTCTTACTTACCCTTAGCCCTCCTACCCTGTACCGTCGCCTTCATAGCCGAAACCATGTTCAACTTACTTGTGTTCTTATGCCTTATACATCTGACTCCCCTCACTGCTAAGCCATCTGATCCCTACGTATGGAGGTTCTGGCTTTATGAAAACCAAACTCACCCCGGGGAAGCCCCCAAGCAGGTAAACTGCTAGCTAGTGCAGACTGCCCCTCCTCAGGGTGCAGCACTTCAGTGTATCTCAATTTCACCAATTTCCAAATCGCCAAACCGGTAGTACCCATGATCTGTTTTGAATATGATCAGACCGAATATAATTGCAAACATTATTGGTGGCATCAAAATGCAGGTTGTCCTTATAGTTATTGCACTGGACACCCAGTGACTGAGTGGAAACAATACAAGAATCAGTCTCATAGCGGTCACGGACTCCAGTCAGGGTGGAATTTCTATAAAGATAAAGACAGAAATAAGGATGGAAACAAGGTTTATACCTGGATCATAAGAGACCCATGGGACTCTCGGTGGACATCCCCTCAGCATGGGGCGGTCTACTCCACCTCCACTGCCACCTGGCCCAGTAGTCACCTATACCTGTGGCGGAGTCTAGTTCAAACCCAGCCCCTAATTCATACACAGATCCATAAGCAAGAGACCAAGCTGTCACAGAATTTGCAACCCTTCTCCTGGCTGACCTTATTACAGGACGGGCTAGCTGTCGCCAACCTCACTGGTCTAGGCGATCTGTCCTCTTGCTTTATGTGTGCAACCTTAGGGAGGCCACCATTAACTGCTGTCCCCCTATCCTCCCCTCCCGCCAACTATACGGCAGATTTTAATTCATCCACGGTCACGATACCCGATGTAGCCCTGTACCGTGACCCATATCAGGAAAAATACCCCTACTGTTATTCAACACTTAACAACAGCAACAGCCTCTGCAACCAATCGGCGGCATACCCTAACAACCCCCTATATGCTCCCCCTGGTGTATTCTTCTGGTGTAATATGACTCTGTTAAAAACTTTGACTAAAGGCATTCCCGATGGACAATT
>NW_022335173.1:0-1530 GCF_002776525.5 Piliocolobus tephrosceles
TCAGTGGTTAGTTTGAAGCACTTGACTGAACTGTGAATTCTTTGTTCGGCTCCTTGGGTGAAGTACTCTCTCGTTGCTCCTCTTCTGTCTTGGTGTGTGCTGTGTACTTGCAGCCTCGAGATGCACTTGAGGCTGACCCTGGCTCCTGCTTGACAGAGGGTGCTGGGTGGACTGGGATCTGGGGTGGAGACGAGCCCTGAGTCAACACATGGGCTTTCTTTTTCTCCTTAAAAGGTTGATAAAGATTTTATTCCTGGACTCATGTACATCCAAGACAACGAAGCCACCTCGGAGGAGTTTGAGGCCATGAGCCTGCCCTTCACGGTGCCGAGCGCCAGCGGCCAGGATATCCAGCTGAGCTCCAAGCACACACACATCACCCTGGACAATCGCGCGGAGTACGTGCGGCTGGCGATAAACTACAGGTTGGTGGTCATCTGTCTCTGTCGCATTGACACAGATAGCAAAAGTAGCAGAAAATGGTTGCGTGGACATGTGTGTTTTTCAGGAGTGTCATCCACAGTACAGTAATGGATTTGGCTGCAACTATTGCTGATCTGTGGGTATGAAGCTTATTTTGTGATCAGGGTCGGTGTTTATTACTCCTAGCTCTAACCAGAATACCAAGATCAACAAAATCCACCCATTTGAGTCACTGCACCTGAAGAGGCCATAGTTTTTGCCCCTGTGTGCTTTCTTTGTTGGCTTCCCTGGGACAGGGCTGTGTCTGGGGCTGTCTCGACCCCCTCCAGGCTGCTAGAGTGACACAGAGCAGCCTTTGCCAGGTGACCAGGTGTGACTGTGCACAGGCCTTTGGGCATCGTGATTCAGGCTTGGCCAGTCATTACCACCACCCACAGTTTCCACTGCTTGTCCCGTGTCCCCTGGAAGCACCTGAGAGTGTCTGGATGAGGCCCCATGTGGTGGGTGTGCCCTGTGGGCTCTGGTGGGGGTGGTCCTGGCAGGTGTCCTGGGTGGTGCTGTCCCCATATCGTGTCTGCCGTGGTCAGCATGGTGTCTCGGGCCTGTGGCGGGTGCGCGTGTCTTTCCCCTCTTGGTGCTGGCTTCTCCTGGGGTATCCAGTGGATACTGCGAGTGGTGGCTTGGGGTGTGTGTAGCTGTGGGTGGTCATTAGGCTGGCTGTACCCCATCTCCCGGACGAGATGAGCTGAGTGTCGAGAGAAGTTCTGCAGTGCTGAGCTGCTAAGCATGCTCGTGCCATCTGGAGCGGGTGCTGTCCTCCCAGCTGGGAAGTGTGCGGCCGCAGTGCTGCGTGCCAAGGATTGGTGTGAGCAGAACAAAGTCAGTGTCACCAAAGACAGAAGTGTAAAGTGAGCTTTTTCTTCCAGACCCCATGAATTTGATGAGCAGGTGGCTGCTGTTCGGGAAGGGATGGCCCGCGTTGTGCCTGTCCCCCTCCTCTCACTGTTCACCGGCTACGAGCTGGAGACAATGGTATGCTGACCCCCAGGTGGGGCTGCCTTTCAGCTGCCTTTTGCCTGCTGACCCACAAATCAGTGACCGTAGTTC
>NW_022335174.1:0-11200 GCF_002776525.5 Piliocolobus tephrosceles
CCTCCCCCAGTGGCCAGCATCTTCTCCCTGAGGGCAGAGGTGTGGCCCCTCACAGTGCCTAGCACCTGCTGGTATACAGCATATGCTCAAAGAATGGGACCACTCAGTTAACACACTGAAGAACTTGCTCCAAGCGACACGTGGCACATCTCCTTACAAAATGAATCTATCATAGCAGCTGTTTTCAGAGGCTTTCCCAAACACAGTGTGATCTGGAACAAACTGTGAAGCCCACGAGCCTGGTGAAGCTTTCATTATTGAGCACCTGCTGTATACCTCCTTGAGCTGAGGAGAAGGATCAAGAGCTCATGGTCAAGAGGGGACCAGGCCCACCCACAAACACTGTTGATGTGTGCCCCTGAGCTGTGGCAGGGATGTGGCAACGCAGAAAGGAACCTGGGGATGGGCTCCCAGCAATCTTGGGACCACGGAGACTGTTTGAGTGCAGGGGGTTGGGCTAGGGCTAGCCCTGGTGGTAGGATTCACAGGTGTCGGGCTCCTGGGCTGCAGCTGCTTAGTCACCTCCTGGCACTCGGGTGCATCAGTTCATTGTCCTCATGCCAGTGGTGGGGCAGCCCTAATGCACAGGTCTGAAAAATGCTCAGGTGTACCTGCAGTGTGTGAGAGGAAGGAGGCTGGCGAAGGTGGGTGTGGCCACCTCACCAGGTGTGGGTCTTGAGGGAACTTCTGCCTCCTTTCAGGTGGCACAGAATGTGGTCCTGTACACAGGCGACCCCAACCTGGGGCTGGAGCCGTTTGAGGCAGCTGGAGACATCTTCTTCAATGGGGCCTGGGAGCGGGAGAAAGCCGTGTCCTTCTACCAGGTGAGCTGGCCTGTGGGCTGATGTGGGTGGGCCTCAGGGGGGGCACCTGGAGGGCTGAGGCACAGGTGTGGTAGGGCAGAGGCCTCCCACCTGGAGGCAAGGCCACCCATGCACATGCCTAGTTTCCCAGTGGTCTCACCAGGAATAATATTGACAGTGCCCCTGCCCGGGACAAACGCTCGGGTCTGGACATGACAGTGGCTCTACCCTTTGCACCTGATGATCTCAAGCAACCATGAGCGAGAAGTCCTGTCCCCATCTTCCAGATGAGGACACTGAGTCTCAGAGAAGCACAGGGACATGTCAAAGGACATACATCATGTCAGTGGGAGGCCCAGGGCCGGGGCCCAGATCTGCATGCACCCCGAATCGGGGACGGCTTCTCCCTTCCTCAGAGCTCATGGTGTGGCTCAGCTCTGGGCATAGATAAATGTGTTTTTAGCACAGAGAGGAGTGCTGTCTCCCCCCAGTCAGACCCCTGGTGCCCCGGTCGGAGAGGCTGGTCTGAGGCTGCCAGGTGTAGCTGGATGGGCCTCAGATGACTCTTCCGCCCCCAATTTGGGTGTCTGAACCATGCGTTATCCCAGAGCACAGAGCTCTGTGGAGGTGCAGGGGTAACTGGGGCGTGGGAAGCTCCAAGCACATGTTTGAGCTCTGAGGAGGGCGCTGGGCAAGGTGGGTGCTGCGGGAAGCCTGACGCCACCTGCCTGTGTGGTAGGACCGGGTCCTGCCCCTGACAATGACTACGGGCAACCGCAAGGTGAGCCACAGCTGTGCAACAAGCTGGTGGCACTGCTGGCCATGCTGGAGGAGCCCCAGGAGGGCTTGGAATTTGCCCACATGGACCTAGCTGTCAGCATCACTCTGGGTAAGTCCCCTGAGCGCCCGCCCTGCCAGGACCCACACTTTGCCAGAGCCGAGCTTCCATGTCTGCAGGGCAGGAGCTGAAACAGCTGCTGGATTTTCCTGGTCTCCTGTCCAGGCAGGCAGATCTGCCCAGCTGGCTTCCCTGTCTGGCCGTGGGGCACAGCCCGAGGTCTCTCATGTAGCGCAGCGCTCCCTGCCTGGCTGAGCTCTGCTTCCTCTGTCTCTTCCTGCTGCTGATCACAAGGGCCGCCCAGTGTGCCCTCTGCCTTCCAGACATGCCAGGCATCTCGGTCCCTGTATGTGCCAGGCTGAGTGGCACATTCCCTTTGTCTTGTCCCCTTTCCACCCTCATCAACCACACAACTCTCTGGCTGATGAAATCCCAGTTCCCCTTCCAGTAGCCTGCCCCTTAAGGCCGGGCATCCCCTGGTGCTGTGCCAGGTCGTCTGTCCTCCTCCAGAGACAGGGAACCCTGGGCGGGCCACATGCGCCAGCGCCTTGTGCCCTGGGGCCCAGTACAGAGTAGGTGTGCAGCTGTGTGGGAATGCATTGAATGCAGGCTCCACAGCACTCGCCCTGCAAAGGGGAGGACATCAGAGACAGCCTAGCTGGGTTTGCGCATCTGTGGGGGGACCTGGAGCTCAGGTATGCGGTGACTCCCCAAGGTAAGGGGCTCTGATCGTGACACACCCAGGAGAAGTCGGATGTCACGTCTGTGGGTTGCATGGAGCCGGGGTGCCTGGGAGCATCTGGACTGCATGGCTTTTGGGCTCCCCTGGTTAAAACCAGTGAGCAAAGGCAGGTGGTTATATGTAGGCACAGAGCTGGGCCATCCAAGCCCGACTTTGCCAAAGCCTCACAGTAGACAGGGGCAGGCCTTATTAGTTCTGCTTTACAGATGGGAAAGTGAGTCTGAGAACCCGGAAGGGACTGGCCAGAGCTGCCCAGGTGACCGCAGGTGCCTGGAGGCAAGCCAGGTGCTGCCCGGGGTCTGTATACCTGCTCCTGAGGGGCCTGTGGTGACTGCCCCAGGGAGCCACGTCCTCACACCTGCCCCTTTGGCCTACACCCCAGGGGACTGGCTGAACGAGCGCATGGCCTACTACCGGCTGGCCGCCCTGCACCACCGGCTGGCCCATGGCAAGCTGGCGGAGCACTTCTACCTCAAGGCCCTGTAGCTCTGCAACTCGCCGCTGGAGTTCGACGAGGAGACCCTCTACTACGTGAAGGTGTACCTGGTGCTTGGTGACATCATCGTCTATGACCTGAAGGTTGATGGGGAGGGACAGGGCTGAAGGTGGGTGGGGAGGGGCAGGGCTCCGGGTGTCCCCGGCCCCCTTGGAGTGGGATCTCCACCCAGACCCCAGGGGTCTGTGTTCCAGCCTTCCTTAGGAATGGCCCAGTGTCTTCCCTGGAGCTCTGCACCCAGCTAGAGGAGCCGGCAAGGTTAGCAGATACAACCCAGCTCCCAAGCTGGCCAGGCCCCACCCTCAAGAACTCAGTCTCAACCAGGGAGGCTGACACATGAGCAGGCAATGGTAGCTTCTGGGTAAAGAAGGGGGATTGTAGTCAGGGGGACCCTCCTGGAGGAGGTGACACCAAACTGAGTCTTGACAGTCAAGTGTCAAGTTGCATATAACAAAGAAAACAGGGTCGGCAGAAGGACATTTTGGAGGACGGCATCATCCTCACATTGAATCCATGATGCAAGATCCAACCCAAATCCCGGTGCCTCCTCTAGAAAGCCTGCCCAGGGTGCCAGCCTGCACAGAGCAACTCCTTCCTGGAGTCCCGAGACACCTGGAATCTTCACATCACCCAGGAAGGGTGGGGTGGGACCGGTGTCTTACCATGGGGTTCACAGACAAGGGAACCCCAGCTCACGGCAGGTGCAATGGGGCGGGGCCCCGGCCAGCCAGGCTTACTCCTTGCTGGGTCAGGTCTGTCTCGAGGGGAGGTGCTGTGCTCCTTCTGCCCCCAGCCTTGCAGGGGTGGAGAGCTGGGACTAGCAAACTCAGACCTGGGGTGTCTCCACCCTCTGCCCAGCAGACACCAGCTCCTTCTCCACATCGCACCGGCACCGTGTCAGTGCTCCTTATGGGCTGAGGGGCCAGGGCGCTCCAGTCCAGGTACCGAGATCTTGGGGGCCTTAGAACAACATGAGGAGCTGGGGCAGCCCTAAGACCCCGCCCTGTATCCCTCACCCCAGGCCTGGGGCTGCCTGGGAGGCCCCCGCCCAGTGCTGGCGACACCTGGTGGTCAGAAGCGGTCCCTGCGGCCTCCCAAGTCCCAGCCAGACAGGGAGGTGCCAGGTGTCAGGCCCAGAGGGACGCTGCCCACCGCCCACCGCTTGGGGGCTCGCCTGGGACCCAGGGGATGGGCCTCCCAGAAATGGCCCTTTATCTCTCTTGGTCAAGCCTGCCGCCCACTCCTCCTAGCCAGGAGGAAGGAAAGGGCCAAGTAGTACCTGAGAGGCCAAAGTCCATGGTTGGGGTCGAGGGGCAGAGGCCTCCTTCACCTCCTTCTCGTGCACAGCCCTCTGGGCCTCATCGTGACGATGCTGTCAGCCCAGGCCAGCTTCCCACAGGGAGGCCCCCTCGGAATTCCCCAAGGGCGGCTGTCTTTCCAAGGCCACACCCTCCTCCTTGTATAGGAGGCTCTGGACCCAGGGCCCAGAGGTGTGGGAGAGAAAGCTGGGCTGGATGGGGCCTGGAAGGCTGGCGGAGAGGCAGGGTAAATGGGCATCCTTGCTGATTGCCTCTAAAATGGGGTCCCCTTTAGTCTACATGTGAGAGCGAGCCCTGGAATAGGGTGGATTAGGTGTGTCCTGGCTCAGCCTGCCACTCACTAGCTGCTGCACACACTACAGGCACATGAGGACATTACCACAAATCTCCCAAAAGGTATACACCTATTGTGTGATATGGTTCCTAATACCCGGAGGTGCAGAGATTGGTATTCGTTGTCCTGTCGCAGGCTGTGTACACGCAACCTGTGAAATTGTTCCTAATATCCTGAACAAAAGAGACTGCTAATAATGGACACATATTGCAGGGGGGAGTAATTGGCTCTTACGATCCACATCGCAGGGGGTGAGGCACTCCCCAAGATATGGGGAGTAATAGCAACCCCTCTCCCCCCCAGGCTATTACGATCCACATCGCAGGGCAGTTCAGGACACCAGCCCTGCCCCAACCTTGACCCAGACAGTGGGTATCATGGGACCACCTCAGGGTGGGTGGCAGCTCAGCTCGAAGGTTTCCCTGCTGCCAAAGACCAACTGTTCCTGCTAGTTTGAATCTGGTCACAGGGTCTCTGTTGGTGAGACAGGTGACCATGAGGCAGACACCCTGAAATCTAGCACGACAGAGCTCAACGCCCCCATGAGAGGCACCATAGCACGCAGACTTTGCAGACATACTAGCGAAGGCCACAGCAGGTCCTGAGTGAGGAAAAAGCTGACCAAGATCCTGGGGTCCTGCCACACAGCCTTTAAACCAGGGACTGGAAACTGTTTCCCTAAAGAGCCAAGAATCAGTATTTTCAGCTTTGCCAACGGATCTTTGTCTCAAGGATGAAACTCTGCCATGGCTGCACCACAGCAGCCTTCTGCAGGTGGCCTGTGAAGAGATGGGCATGACCGCACCCCCATCAAACTTTACTTATGGACGTGGAAACTTCTCAGTGTCATGAAGTGTTAGTTTTTTATTTGTTCAACCATTTGGAAACATAAAATCCATTCTTTATTCATGGGCCACAAGAGCAGGCAGGTACAGGCTGCCCCTGGCCGACCTCTGCAATAAGCTTAGAGAAGGAAATGACAGGCTGGGCCAGCGCAGCCTCCTTACAGCAGATTCGCTGCAGGAGGGTCCTTCTTAGCAGCCACTTCTCATCCTTCATCTTGGCTTCAGATGCAGTTCAGGTGGAGAAAGAGTGAACAGAACTGGCCTCAGCAACAAGGAGGAAGGAGATGCAGGGTCAAGTAGCCACGTGGATCCATCACACTCAACACTCACACCAAGCGGAGCACAAGCAGGACCAGCCCGGGGGCACCAAAGTGGAGGCTCTCTGGGTTGGGGGACCTCTGGCTGGACAAGATTCTCTACCTAAAACTCATATAGAAGATCTACACGGCAGTAGTTACAGAAAACACACATTAAGAAAGAGCCCAAGATAAAAACAGCACACCAAGTTTGGCCAACCGGCTCTCACAAGCCAGTAGGTAAGAAAGCCCAGGAGAGCCCACCAGAGGAGCTGGGGGTGGGTTCCTGCCTGCAGGGGGCCTGGGACACCCCATTCCCACAGACGAGGACCCATGTTTTGGGGAGGAAGCTGTCAGAGTCACCAGTGAGCTGTTCAGACCTGGAGCCACAGAGCAGGTGAGGAGCCCTGGCCACGTCCCCGTGCGGGCTGAGAAGCTGGGGTGGGGGCACAACCCCAGGGGCACATGCAAACAGGGGACTGCAGGCCCTCCTCCTGCCCAGAGGATGCTCAGTTCCCAAGGGACCACCAAAGTCTGGAACCCAGGGACACACCCCCTGACCCACATGCCCAGGCCTCCTGGACCAGGCAATGTCCAGTACAGGCAGGCTGTCTGGGCTTGGGGCCAGGACAGGGGTGGATGGTCCTGCTAGGCCGGCCTCCTTCTCCCTACCAGCTGGGCTGGTTGCACTGTCGTTTTGTTCTGGCAACATATTGCTGCCCAGTTTGGCCACAGCAGTCCCCGGCTCCCTGGCTAGGCCCAGTGCTGTCCAACCCACCTACACAGGCCCCACACACCCAGTGTCCACCAGGCTCCCGTCAGCCAGGAGGACCCATGCTCATCCCCTGAAGTGTCCGTGGGAGCCTGCATCCCACAGGGACCCACAGCTCAGGGCCAACCTCCACGGGGGCCTCTTGGTTGTGGTGGCAGGGGCGGGGGGAGTTGACCTCCAGGCCTCCCATTCTGGCCACTGTGTTTTATGGGGATCATTCAGTCCTGGGAGCTTCCTGGGGACCCCAGAAGGAAGAGAACAGGGTGGTCACGGCAGCCTCAGCCCCAGGCTCTGGGTCCAAGTGCAACAGTCTTCCGGTTCTGGTTTGATCTGGGTGGTAACAACAGGTCAAATCATTCACACAAGGATTGGCTTCAATATAATGCATCAAGGGACTGTGGAGGACACAGATCAGCCTCCAGGCCGGTTACACCTGGTGACTTAGCCAGTGCAGGCTAGGGAGTGGAAAAGCTGACCCGTGACCTCCCCACCTACTCTGCCCACCAGATGCCAGTAGCGGCCAGGGACCCCTGACTTCAGGCAGAGGCAGGCAGCACAGTTGCTGCCTCCTTTAATCCCATCCCAGGGCCCACAGGGCTTGGAGAAACCTGGCAGGGGCTGAGTTGGGAGAATCAGGCAGAGAGATGCCAAGTGAAGAATGTGAGGGACACTAGGGCACAGGGTCTGCTTCCCCTGGGGAGGTGGCAGGGAGACATACAGTAGCCAAGCCTCTGCAGGCACCACCCTGCTGCCAGGCACGTGTGGTGCCCATACCCACCCCAATGGCTGCAGGAAGGTTCTTCATCAACAAAAGGGGATGACGCACCCACACCCACATAGGCATTGGTGCCCACACACATCAGAGAAGAAAATTGCTGCTGTGCCCAAGGTGTGGAGAAAGGGGCAATGTCCCCTTCCTCCCCATGGTGGGTCCAAAATTACCCGCTCCTGCCAACACCCCCTCCCCCAACTCCACAAGCTGCTGACCTCCACACCAGTGCCATGCCACGTGCCAGGAACAGCTCAACGGTACATCGCAAAGGGTGCTATCCTGGAGCAGCTGTGCTGGGCAAGTGACACGTTTCCTAGTCACAGAGGTTTTCTTTCTTTACTGCTCACCGGCCCTGTGCCTTGGTTTCCCCCACTGTGGCACAGTAAGGAAATCCCATCTTGAAGGCTAGGAACCCAGAAATGTCACCACACCTGGTGAAATGGGGGGTGAAACTGCCTGCCTTGGACCTCCTGCTCCACGACTGATGCCCCTTGGGACATGGCCAGGCCAGCATCCTGGGGAGGGGTGCATTCCTTGCCTGGGGAACCTTGCTCCCAGTTAGGGATCACAGGGGTTGAGGCCCCTAATGGATTGGGGGAGGCATAGGGTAGAATGGAGGTAGCCCCATTATACGGGCCTGTGTAGACCTCAGAAAACAGGCATTGAGTTCAGACTCTTATCTGAAGCTGGCCACCTGAAAGGATTTGGGCTTTGGGGTGTGATGAGGGCCCGGGGTCAGGGAACAAAGTGTTGTGGTTTGGACACGCAGGAGGTTCTCTGCAGCTCTCTCAGGTACAGGGTATGTTGCTAAGTATATGCTTTTAAAAACCCTAGGAGGAGAGGGCACCCAGAAGGGGCCCTGAAGTCAAGGGCACCGTCCAACCTTTCTATCTCCCCAGCTGAAGACAGGCTGGAGGACAATTCTCCAGAGTTTCATAACAAAGAAGAGAAAAAAGAAATAAAAAAGACCTGGAGGATAGGTAAGCTAATGAGGGCTGACTGGGATTACCCTGCCTAATCCTCAAAACAAGCCTTCCCTGTCTGTCCTCTGGGCCAGGTGAGGAAACAGGTCACAGTAGGACATTCAGACCCTGGACAGGCAGCTGGCAGCCTGGAGTCCAGGACGTGCAAACACATTTTGACTAAGGCACATCCTGCACAGCCCTAAATCCATTAAAACTTGAGTCAATACAGCACATGCTTCTGTGAGCACAGGGTTGGGTCTAGGGTTACAGATTGGCAGCATCTCAAGGCAGAAGAATTTTTCCTAGTACAGATCAAAATGGACTTTCTTATGTCTTCATCTTTCTCCATAGACACAATAACATTCTGATCTCTCTTTCTTTCCCCCACACAGGGAGTGTGACCACTGTATGTCAGCCACCGGGGGACAGGCTTCAGCTTACAACCACCTTCCAAATTCCACCCTCTCACCTTGGCAGAAGCTGGCCAGGAATTGGGGCCAATGGATGGGTGGGGTCTGCACAGGACACCGTATTCAGGTCCCCATGATGGCCTCACACAAAGGTGGTGGCCCTGCAGTTCCAGGTGCCACACACATGCCAGCCCCTGCTCGGGCCCTGATCTTTGAGGAAGGGGAGCAGCACAACCCGGGCACTGACCCCACAGTGCCACTCACACCCACAGACGATTCTCCACAGAGACATCAGGTCTCGGTCCTGGCCACCTCCTCCTGCAGGGCCTCAGCTGTTTCCTGGGACTCACGTGGTCCTTCCTCACATGCAGCTCTGGTAAGATGCATTGATCTGTACCCAGGGGCTCTGAGGTGACAACGGTCATGCTCATGCAGAATGCAAGGGCGGAGGCTGGGTGCCCATTGTGGGGACCCTGACTGCAGCACTCCTAGACTATCATCGGGCCTGTTGGCCCCCAGTCTTAGCTAGGGCACCAGCGGTAGGAGTGCACTGCTCTGGACTCTGCAGGAGGAGGACAACTGTCACCGCATCTTTATGTTCTCCTGCTGGTGTCACTCTGTGCTTCTCATCTCCTGGTTGTAGGATTCAGGGCAGACTCTCTGAAGACCTTGTGGGAAACAGCAGAGTCCAGCAGAGAAGACAAGAAAAGCCCAGCTGCAAAGATGAAAAAATGGTAGGTGTGACATGGGCCCCCCATTCTGAATCTGTATTTAGATGAGGTCTTCCGGAACACCTGCTCTCATTGGATACAACTTCAAATATATATATATATACATATATACATATATATATATATATTTTTTTTTTTTGAGACAAAATCTCACTCTGTTGCCAATGCTGGAGTGCAGTGGCCTGATCTCGGCTCACTGCAACCTCCACCTGCCAGGTCCTGGTTCAAGCAATTCTCCTGCCTCAGCCTCCTGAATAGCTGAGATTACAGACATGCACCCTCATGCCGGGCTAATCTTTTGTACTTTTAGCAGAGACGGCGTTTCACCAAGTTGGCAAGGTTGGTCTTGAAGCCCTGGCCTCGGGTGATTCACCCACCTTGCCCTCCTAAAGTGCTAAGATTACAGGCATGAGCCACCGTACCCGGCCCATTGTGGCAGCTTAATCACAGAGGAAAAGAAGGCCTGGACCCAGCATGAAGATGATGGAAAGGGGTAAAAGCAGCTCTCTACATACGGTGTTGCCAGCTTCCAGTTTTCAACATAAGGGACACTAAATAGCTTTCCCAACAAAAATAACTGAGATGTTGGGTAAAACCTATGAAAATGCATCTTTGTAAGTGCATTACTGAGCTGGCATTGAAGGATGGAATCCACAGCAGTCAATAAAGAATTGGCGGGAACCAAAGTGGAATTTTTTTTCTGTTTGGACAGTTGCACAGAGGATGGGGCATCAGAAACAAAACCGGATGTCTCTCCAAAATGAGGTCAGAAATCTGACATCTTAGACTTCAAATAAAAGCCCACCTCAGAGCAAGAGCAGCAAGGAGAGCACCTGTCCCTGCATTGGTGCTGGGTGGAGGGAAAACCACTGACCCTGAGAGCCGATGAGAAACAGTCCTCCAGGAGTTCATGCTGGAAGACCTGGAGAGCATGGGTCAAATCGACGTGGCACCACGCGGCTGCTAACTTCACCTCTACCCCATGTGAGTGAATATCTTTGCTGAAACAATGCAATCCTGTCCTCAAAATATCTCCGTACATAAAATTCCAAAGAAGATAAGTCCACGTGCAAAAAGTTACAAAACATAAGTAAACCTAGTACTGTGGATACATCCAATAATACAAGAAACAAATTCAGCAGAGACACAAAAATCCCAAAGTTGGAAAAGATCAACTACTGGCAAAGTATCCACTGCTGTCACTCCTGTTAAGAAACTGTAATTTGGCCGGGCGCGGTGGCTCACGCCTGTAATCCCAGCACCTTGGGAGGCTGAGACAGCCGGATCACGAGGTCAAAAGATAGAGACCATCCTGGCTAACATGGTGAAACCCCATCTCTACTAAAAATCCAAAAAAATTAGCCAGGCGTGGTGGTGGGTACCTGTAGTCCCGGCTACTCGGGATGCTGAAGCAGGAGGATGGCATGAACCTGTGAGGCAGAGCTTGCAGTGAGCCGAGATGAAGCCACTGCACTCCAGCCTGGGCAACAGAATGAGACTCCGTCTCAAAAAAAAAGAAAAAAAGAATGAAACTGTACTTCATAAAAAGCTAGGCACGCCCCTCTGCGGCCTCACACTTGCCTTCTCAGGCATGTCTGCCCCAGAAATGCCCTTGCACTATCTTCTCCAAGAGACACATACGGGGCAAGAATATTTAGGCGGTGATTGTAGAAATAGAAAACACTTGAAAGCCATCCAAATACACCTGTATCATAGAAAAAAACTGCCATAGTCACATTGTGGAATATGATACAGCTGTGAAAATGAACTGTGGTTAGAAGCATCAACAAAGAAAAATTACAGTGAACAAAGGAAATTGCTGAAAAATACACTGCTATTCCATATACAGTTCACAAACCATTATATATGACATTGCT
>NW_022335175.1:0-1079 GCF_002776525.5 Piliocolobus tephrosceles
CTTATTTTTATGTTGAATATGTTTTAATTTATATACAATGCAAAAAAATGAATAATTTGAAATATAATTAACATTACACTGAATAGTATAAATCTACATATTAAAAACGGGTGTATAAATACATTTACATAAATTACCACATAGATAAAAATAAAAATCGATGGACATAATATACATATATATATGTGTACAGGCGTATGTAGGAATTTTACATTATAAATAATTTATATACACACACATAAATTTAAAAAGAAAAAAAAAAAAAATAAGTTTCAAAAAAAAAAAAATATATTATATATTTATAATATTAATACAAAATCAAAATATCTATATAACATACATATACATTAATTTTAATATTGAAAAGGATGACTTTTTGTTTGTATACTTTATTTGATATATATAAGTAGATACATATAAATTACTATTATTTTACATATATTTTATAAAATTAAATTTTTATATACATAAAACTATCTTCAAGTATTGAACTACTGAAAATTACATATTTTTTTCGTATTGTAAGCGTTTTTCTAATATTTTAATAAATAGCTACTATAAATATTTGTATCTATACATACATGTGTAGCATTCAGAAAACACAATTTGTTTTATTCGAAGAACATCTGGTGAAGAATAAAAAAAAATAAAAAAATAAAGGACACATATACGCATATGCACATATATATAAATATATGTTACTATACACCTAACTAAAACTAATTATAATAATGCATACTATTGCAATGCTCCTAATTATAAGTCTTCTGTAGTTATTGCATTATATACAAATACATTTATTTTAACTACTTTGATTATTTAAAAAAAAAAAAAAAAAAATCCCTGAAGCAGAAGTATAGTTCGTGTAAATATAAACACACAATTGAATAACATGTGTAAATACATGTACATACATATTTATATATATCCCCATACGTATACAAAGAAAAAAAAAATAAAAATAAATAAAAAAAATAATAGCCATATTAATTAGGTTGCTGTTTATACTATTTACTACTATAAAAATTAAACATTTTTAAATATTTTTAAAGCACAAAAATGGAATTTTAAATATAACA
>NW_022335178.1:0-4733 GCF_002776525.5 Piliocolobus tephrosceles
GGCAGTAGTGGGGGTCACAGAGTTTGAAGATGGCCAAGAAATGGGTCCGGTGGGGATCTGGGGAGTCAGCAGCCAGTCATGGGCCATGGGGAAACAGATGCCAGGGGAAGAGGAAAGGGGAGTCTCAGACCCCAAAGGGAAGAGAATCACTGGAAAGAGGGGCCAGCCCCATGTCACATCCAGCAGAGACACCAGGTACAGCAGAAAGACCTTGTTGGCCATGACCTGGTAGAGATGGGGGTGAGAGCCTGGGGGACCACACCATGTCCCCAGCACACAAAACAGTGCCTGGTAGACAGGATGGATGTATGGATGGGTGGACAGGTGGATGGACGAATGGATAGATGATAGATGCAAAGACAGATGAATAAATGGAGAGATGCATAGATGGACAGATGGAATGAATGATCAGAAAAGGCTTCATGAACAAAGTGAGACTGAGCTGCATCTCCATGGATAGATACAAAAGGAGAGGACTCTCCTGTTGAGTCAGGAATGACCCAGTGTCCTGGTCCAGGGAGGAAGTCAGCCTGGCTTGACTGGGGACACTTGTGGATTTCAGAGGCCCTTGAAAAGAGGCCAAGTGAGGCTGGGCAGGTCCGAGCCAGCTCAGGACTCCTCAGCCACACCGCACAGCTGCCTGAGGGGATGTGTCACTCAGGAAGTTGCTGGGACCCACTGGGCCAGCGTTGCCATCAGCACCAACAGCTTCAGAGAGTGGGACACAGGCTGGGGTGACTCCAAGGCTGTGGGTGGCACCTGTCTCAGAGAAGGGACAGGCACAGAGACAGTACTGGGATATTGGCCACCCCCATGCCCTGTGCCTAGGTCACAGCCCACACACTGCAGCCCTGTGCCCCTCACACCCAGCAGGTTCCTGCTCCAGCACAGCTCCTGGACTGGCCCCAGCTGCTGGCCCCGGGGTTTCGATCCAAGCATAATTTATGGAAGCATGTGTTTGGCAGTGGGACCCAGCTCACTGTTTTAGGTACGTGGCTCTCACAACCTTTCCCAGCCTGTCCCACCGTCTCCTGTCTCTGGAAAAATCTGTTTTCTTTTTCTGGGGCTTCTTCCCCTCTGCCCTCCAAGCCTTAAGCACCGAACCTTTCTCCATGGGGCCTGGGGGAAGCGAGCTAGTCTCAGGGTAACTGGCGGGAAGGGCTCCCACAGTGGGAGCAGCCGCCTTCAGGTTCCAACGGCGGGACACAGCCTGGTCCTGGGGGCCTGTGTTGGAATTGGGCAGGGTCAGGGCTTCTCCCCTCTCCCAGGGCACAAGTCTGAGTGAAAGACAGAGGCCGGTTCTGATGAGGGGCCCTGCAGTAGCCTTAGAGACAGTCACTGGGACCCCAGGGTCTAGGCTGAAAGTGGAAGCCCATCCAGCCTGGGAGGGCTACACGGGGGCCTGGGGACACGGGTTAGCCCAAGGGGAGTCCCAGTGGAGGGCACAGAGAGGGCTCTGGGTTTAGGCTGCAGCTCTGTGGCCTGTGCTGGGTCGTAAGGATATGGGGACAGAGAGAGATGGGTGAGACTGGGTGAGGTCGCAGAGCCCAGCCCTCCCAGGACAGTCACAAGAAAGGAGAGGGTCTCTTAGGGCAGAGATGTACCTGTCCCTGGAGCCCCGTCACCTCTGGGGCCCGGTCTCTCTTCACGGGTCGACCTCCCGCCTTCATTTGAGGAAGGGCACCTTAGAAAGTGACTAGTGGGGAGTAAACGGGTACAGAGAACTCCAGGGCCGCCAGGTGAAGTCCAGGAGCATCAGAGGCTGCTGGGGTGGGCATGGGGGCTGCGGTGCCCCAAAGTCAAGGGGAGCAGCCCCAAGAACCCAGCCAATGTGAAGAGTCCTGTGGTCGGGCTGGTGGGGACAGGGCGACGGCAGAGCCCCAGGGTGTGTCTGGGTGGAGTCCGTGCTTCACCAGGAGAGCTGAGTGGGCCAGGTTGGGACACAGCCTGATGTCCCTGGGGACAGGAAGCTCCAGGCCATGCCAGGCTTGGGCCTCCCCACACCCTGCCAGGATGGTTTTGTGGGCTGTAGGGGAGACCCCTAGATTCCAAACTCAGATTCCAGAAACTGGGAAGGAGGGAGCACAGCCTGCCCTGGGGACACACGGGGTAACTGAGGCTGCAGAGGAAATGACTGGACCAGGACACCTGGGAAAGGTGACTCGGGAAGGCCCCTAGCAAGGTGCAGGGCTGTCTGCTCTCCAGAGAGCTCCAGTGGAAAGGAGGGAATGAAGAGGGAAGGAGAGGCCCTGGGTGGGCCAGACAACCACACCGTGAACCCTCCCAGACTTTAGACAGAGAGGCGCTCCACACACCCCACTCTCCCTCTGCCGTCTCTCACCCCCTCCTCTGTCCACACAGGTCAGCCCAAGGCCACCCCCTCGGTCACTCTGTTCCTGCCATCCTTTGAGGAGCTCCAAGCCAACAAGGCCACGCTGGTGTGTCTCATGAGTGACTTCTGTCCGGGAATCTTAACGGTGACCTGGAGGGCAGATGGTACTCCCATCACCCAGGGCGTGGAGATGACCACGCCCTCCAAACAAGAGCAAGAAGTACACAGCCAGCAGCTACCTGAGCCTGATGCCCGAGCAGTGACCCGCAGAAGCTACAGCTGCCAAGTCACGCATGAAGGGAGCACCATGAAGAAGACAGTGGACTCTGCAGAATGTTCACAGGTTCCCAACCCTCACCCCAGCCACAGGGGCCTGGAGCTGCAGGATCCCAGGGGAGGGGTCTGTCTGCATCCCAAGCCAGCCAGCCCTTCTCCCTGTACCCAGTAAACCCTCAATAAATATTCTCTTGGTCAACCAGAAATCCTGCTCCCTCTCTTCATAGCTCTCATATAATTTGATGCTTCTCCTGGGTTCTCAGTGTGGCTTTGGGGGAATCCTGGCACCAGTGGGAAAGCAGCCTAGAGGACAGGATCACAGGCTCCCAGGCGTGTCCTGGGGAAATAGGCCAGGATAGGAGGAGTTGGCTCACTGGACACCAGTCCATCCATTCTCTCCCACCTCCCCTTCCTCCTTACAGCTCAACCCCCAACCCGCTGCCTGTTTTCTGGAGGGAGCTATTTGTGGGTGATACACCCTCTGTCCTAGATACACCCTCTGTCCCTGTCCTGGTCTGGACCCTCTACCCACCCACGGCCTGTCTTTCCTCAGCCTGGAAATCCTACTCTGGGCCTGGAGTCCCTCTTTTTCTGGTCCTGGGCCCTGGAATGCCCTCCTTCCTCTCTGCCCAACTCCCCACCCCCAAGGGTTGGACTGTCCAGGACGCTCCAACACCACCAAATTCATGAGCTCTTAAATTTTGGGCCCACCTTGATTTTTCACCTGACAGCAAGTTCAGAGGTGTGAGAAAAATAGGAAGAAGCCAGGAAGGAAACACACGAAAGGCTTGCAAGAGGCTCAGGACACTTGCAAAAGATAGGCTCTGAGCTCCCCAGGAACCAGTGCAAGAAGGGTAATTGATGCTCCATTCTTTCTTTTTTTTAAAATGGAGTCTTGCTCTGTTGCCTAGGCTGGAGTGCAATGGCACGATCTCGGCTCATCATAACCTCCGCCTCCCAGGTTCAACCGGTTCTCCTGCCTCCGCCTCCTGAGTAGCTGGGAATACAGGTACGTGCCACAATGCCAGGCTGATTTTTGTATTTTTTTTTACAGGGTTTCACCATGTTGTTCAGGTTGGTGTGCTCCATCATTTCTAAGAGATTAAACAAGTCTTTGCTCGGGGGAGGTTGGTGTTTTCAATGCCGAGGCCAGGCATCTCTTCGTAATTAAAAGTGGGGATGTGTTTTACCCACGGCCTCACTATTGATGGGATTTGGGCTCCGACATATGCACGGGTGACTGCCTGGCAGCCCTAGGACATGGAGATTTTCTCAGATGTTTGGCACAGAAAGTCACCGGCCATCTTTGGAGGAAGCATCATTTTTGGGAAACACTTCTCCATTGGATCCTGAGCCTCAGGGGGAAAACCAGGTCCTGTGTTGGGAATTTCTCTGGGAGGCTCCCTGGGTCTGGGGCTCCAGCTGCTCTCGGAGAAGGTGTGATGGGAGAGAACATGGCCCAGACACACCCCGCCCCTCCTGCATGGTTCCTGCTGAGCAGGGTGTTAGAGGGGTGGGGGCACCAGCAGTGGTCAGGCCTGTGTTTCTGTGGGTGGGGCCAGGGAGGGACTCTCGGGGCATCCTAGGGAGTCTGTCCGATGACTCCTGTTTTACTTTGCTGTGGCTGCTGCTGTCACAAATGACCCCTAATTCAGAGGCTTCCAACATCGCACATTGATTCTCTCCCTGTTCTGGAGTCAGACGTCCAAAATGAATCCTAGAGTGCTAAAATCAGGGTGCCAGCCGAGCCAGGCTCCTTCCGAGGGCTCTCTGGAGAATCCATTTCCAGGATTTTTCCAGCTTCTAGAGGATGCCCTGGGCTCCTGGCGCCCTCCTCCTACTTCAAAGCCAGGGCTCAGCATCTTCAAATCTCACTCCCACTCCTCTCTCTCTCTCTCTCTTTCTCCCTCCCTCCTGCCTCCTTCTTTCCCTTGTAAAGACCCCACCTTGGACCCACCCAGATAACCCAGGATCATCTTCCACCTCAGGCTCCTTCACATCCTCACATCTGTAAAGTCCCTGTGGCCACACAACACAGCACATGGACAGGTCCTGGGACTGGGACACAACCATCCCTGGGCCCTAATTCAGCCACCCACAGCTCCTTTCCCTCCTTCCCCTCTCC
>NW_022335183.1:0-1175 GCF_002776525.5 Piliocolobus tephrosceles
TTTTAAGTGCATTTTGGTTTGTTAAAAATTAAGAAAAACACATTTGAAGAAGCGTAAGCACATATATGTATTTAATTATAAAAAAAAAAAAAAAAAATGAAAAACAAATAGATATTCATAACCATCTGTTAAAAGTAGATATTTCAAATGAAGACATCACACTTTAAATAACAGTTGTAACGTTTTATATCCGTATATATACATATAAAATAGTTAAAACAGCAGTAATAAATTATAATAATATTCTTCTTTTTATTACCTTTTATAAAAAGCACTTTTGAAATTTATGAAAGCAAATATTAATAAAAAAAAAAAAAAAAAAATGATTATAAATTCATGCATACACGTTTTAATATATAAAAATGAAAGTGCTTTAAGCATATTAAAATAAAAAATCACTCAAATGCTCTTGTTTTACCTAAAAGGAAATCATAAGTTTGATTATTTATTTTTATTCTATATTATGTTATAGTTTTATCTAAGTTTCAATTTTGCTTTTTCACGTATATATTTGCTCAATTTTTTATCTCACCTTGATATAACTCTTTAAATACGAACATAAAATTAAATTATATAGTAAAACGTAATAGTTGTAAAACGAAATATATATTTTTTTTTTTTACTATACAGGTAGAATAAATTAATGAAAAAATAGTTTAATAAACCACTAACCTCACTTAGTGGTTAAAAAAAAATGTGGGAATTGTGAGTATTTTCCTTAATAACAACAATGATTACTTTCGTTTTGATAATTTTTACAAATTTATGAAAAACATTAGATATTATGTTTACTTTTGTATTATGCGCACGTTTATTTCATTTTAGTTTATATATTTTTTTTGTGCTTAGAACCCAGTGTGATTCGAAAATTTTATCAATTACATGTATATGAATGCATCACTTAAAAAAAAAAAAAAAAAAAAAAAAAATAGGTTATATACGGTGCATTTAATTTAAAATCTTTACGATTAACTTTTACTATTTTTTTTTTTTTTATGAATAGCTACATAAAGGGGTTCCAAAAGAAAAGTATTTTTTTTCTGTATGTACATCAGTATATTTTGCTATGAATTGATGCTGAAAAAAAAAAGTATTACATAAAAAACTTTAAAAAAAAATTTCTAACTTCATTAAAGGTTAGTAAAAAAAAAAAAAAAAAAAAAAAAAAAAAAAGA
>NW_022335185.1:0-28779 GCF_002776525.5 Piliocolobus tephrosceles
TGAAAACGGAATATTAACTGTGTGTGTGTACTTCATATGACCTGGAGCAGTTTCACAGAATGTTTCCTTCTCTTTTTTATCAGAGGATATTTCATTTTCAGCATATTCTTAAGAGTGTTCCCAAATGTTCTTTCTCAGGCTCCACAGAAACAGTGATTTCAAACTGCTCAACCCAAAGAATGATGCAACTTTAAGAGATGAGTACACACATGACAAAGCAGTTGCTCCGCAAGACTCTCTCCTGTTTTCATTGGAAGTCGTTTCCTTACTTATCACAAGGCCAGGGGCGCCTCCTAATAACACCTCCAAGATTCCTCAAAGACAGATTTTCCAAACTGGGCAATGTAGTCTAAACTTTAACTCTCTGAAATGAACGCACACGTTGGAGAGAATTTTCTTGGAATGCTTCTTTCTGGATTTCATTTCAGGATATTTCACTTTCCGCGATAGTTCTCAATGTGTTGCAAAGTATGACTTTTTCACTTTCAGAAGAACCTTGTTCAAACACTGCCTGATGATGAAAGCGGTATAACTCCCTCAGTGGAATGCACACACAACAAAGTGGTTTCTGATAAAGCCTCTCTCCAGTTTTTGTCTGATGATATCTCCTTTTACACCAAATGCCTGAATGTGCTCCCAAATGTCTCTTCGCAAATCTCTTCATGACACAGTTTCAAAACTGCGTAATATACAGAAAATTTTCTCTATGTGAGATGAAAAGACATATCTATCACATAGCAGTTTCACAGAAAACTTCTTTCCAATTTTTTTGTTAGTGTATTTCCTTTTTCACCATAGCAATCCATATACTCTCGAATGTCTGCTGTAGCGTTTTCTCCAAACGGGATTCTGCAATACTCTATGAAAAGAAAACTATAACTCTATGAGTGGAATTCACACAGCACAATGCAGCTCCTCAGATATCTTCTCTCCAGTATCTGTCTGAAGATATTTTCGTTTTCACCGTAAGCCTCAAAGCACTCCCCAGTATCCCGTAGGAATCTCACCCAAAAGAGTGTTAGAATACTGCTCAATGAAAACAGAAGCTTAACCTTGCGAGTGGAATTCACGTGATTTAGAGCAGTATCACAGAGTGTTTCCTTCTCTTTTTTATTGCAAGGTGTTTCTTTTTCACATATTCTTGAGAGTGTTCCCAAATGTCCTTGCTCAGGTTCCACAGAAACAGAGGTATCAAACTGCTGAATTCAAACAATGATTTAACTCTGTGAGATCATTACACACATCATAAAGCAGTTGCTGCGAAAACTTCTCTGCAGTTTTCATCGGAAGACGTTTCCTTTCTCATCACAAGCCCAGGGGAACGACTTAATATCCCTTCACAAATTCATCGAAGACAGCGTTTCCAAACTGGGCAGTGTAGTGTAAGCTTTACCTTTCTGAATTGAATGCAAACGTTACAGAGGAGTTTCTTAGAATGCTTCTTTTCTGGTTTTAATTCAGGATATTTCACATTTCACCAAAGTCTTCAATTCGCTGCAAAATATCTTTTTTCTGTTTTACAGAAACATTGTTCAACAAGTGCCTAATGAGAAAAGAGGTATAAGTCCCTGAGTGGAATGCACACATCTCAAAGAAGTTTCTCAGAAAGCCACTCTGCAGTTTTTATGTGAAGTTATCTCCTAATTCCCCACAGGCCTGAATGTCTCCCTAATATAGCTTCGTGTTTCTGTCCATTACGCAGTTTGAAAACTCCGTAATAGAAGTAAGTTTTATCTATGGGAGGTGAACAGACATCTACCACAATGCAGTTTCACAGAAAGTCTCTTTCCAGTTTTTGTCTGAGGATAGTTCCTTTTTCACCATTGCCTATCATATACTCACGAATGTCTCCTGATCGCCTTTCTCCAAACGGCATTTCCCTTTCCTCTATGAGGAGAAAAGTATATCTCTGTGAGGATAAAACACACATCACAAGGCTGTTCCTCGGAAATCTTCCTCGAGTGTCTATCTAAAGATATTTCCGTTTTCACCAGAATCCTCAAATCGCTCCCGAGTATCCCTTAGCTGATTAACCTAAAATATTGTTTGATTACTGCTCAATGAAAACAGAAGCTTAACTGGGCGAATGGCATTCAAGCGACCTAGAGAAGTTTCAGAGACAGTTTCCTTCTGGCGTTTATTGGATGGTATTTCTTTTTCAGCATATTATTAAGAGCGTTCCCAAATATCCTTTCTCAGGTATCACAGAAACAGTGATTTATAACTGCTCAATCCAAAGAACAATTTAACTCTATGAGATGAATACACACATCACAAAGCACTTGCTCCGATAGCTTCTCAACAGTTTTCAACAGAAGGCGTTTCCTTTCTCACCACAATCCTCCGTGTGTCACTTAATATCCCTTCACAATTTCCTCAAAGACAGTGTTTCCAGACTGGGTTACTTAGTGTAACCTTAACACTCTGAAATGAACGTACACGTCAGAGAGCAGTTTCTTGGAATGCTTTTTTCTGGGTTTTATTTCCGGATATTTCAATTTTCATCGGAGTCTTCAATACGCTTCAAATTACCTCTTTTTCAATTTTACTGGAACAGTGTTCAAACACTGCCTTGTGAAAAAAGAGGTATATCTCCCTGAGTGGAAGGCAGACATCATGAAGCAGTTTCTGAGAAAGTTTTTCTCCAATTGTTATCTGACGATATCTCCTATTTCCCCACCAGCCTCTACGTGCACCAGAATGTACCTTCACGAATCCGTCTATGATGCAGTTTCAAAACTTTGTAATAGAAAAACAGTTTCATCTATATGAGATGAATAGATATATCTGTCACAAAGCAGTTTCACAGAATGTTTCTTTCCAGTTTTTGTCTGAGGATATTTCCTTTTCCACTATAGCAATAAATATACTATTGAATGTCCCTGGTGGCTATTACTCCCAGAGGAATTCCATAAAAGCCTATGAGAAGAGAGGTTAACTCCGTGTGGGAAATGCATATGTCACAAAGCATTTCTTAATAAATCTCCTCTTGAGTATCTATGGTGTATCTTCTGGCGTTTATCGGATGGTTTTCCTTTTACAGCATATTAGTTAGAGCGTTCCCAAATGTCCTTTCTCAGGTATCACAGAAACAGTGATTTAAAACTGCTCAATCCAAAGAACAATTTAACTCTATGAGATGAATACACACATCACAAAGCATTTGTTCCAAAAGTTTCTCTCTAGTTTTCATCTGAAGATGTTTCCTTTCTCAGCACAAACCTCTGGGTGTCACTTAATAGCCCTTCACACTTTCCTCAAGGACAGAGTTTCCAAACTGGGCGACTTAGTGTTAGCTTTAACACTCTGAAATGAATTTACATGTCAGAAAGCAATTTCTTGCAATGCTTTTTCTGGGTTTTATTTCCGGATATTTCAATTGTCACCATAGTCTTCATTACACTGCAAAATATCTATTTTCACTTTTACAGGAACAGTGCTCAAACAATGCCTTGTGAGAAAAGAGGTATAACTCCCTGAGTGGAATGCAGACATCACAAAGCAGTTTCTCAGAAAGTTTCTCTCCAATTTTTATCTGAAGATATCTCCTATTTCCCCATCAAACTGTATGTGCTCCCGAATGTCCCATCGTGAATTCGTCCATGATGTAGTTACAAAACTGCGTAATAGAAAGACAATTTCCTCTATGTGAGATGGATAGACATATCTGTCACAAAGCAGTTTCACAGAAAGTTTCTTTCCACGTTTTGTCTGATGATATTTCCTTTTCCATCATAGCAGTAAATATACTCCTGAATGTGCCTGGTAGCTATTACTCCTATTGGGATTACATAAACTCCTATGAGAAAAAGAGTTTAACTCTGTGTGGGAAATGCATACGTCACAAACCATTTCTTCATAAATCTCCTCTCGAGTGTCTATCTGGAGTTAATTCCGTTTTCACTGTTAGCCTCAAAGCGTGCTCGATTATCCCTTAGGTGACTCAGGAAAATCAGTGTTAGTATACTGCTCAATGAAAACGGGAGATTAACTATGCGAGTGGTGTTGATATGACCTGAAGCGGTTTCCCGGAATGTTTCCTTGTGGTTTCTATCGGAGGATATTTCTTTTTCAGCATATTCTTAGGAGCATTCCTATATGTTCTTTCTCAGTTTCCACAGAAACATTGATTTCAAACTGCTCAATCCAAACAATGATGTAACGCTATGAGATGAATACACACATCACAAAGCAGCTGCTCTGAAAGCTTCTGTCCTGTTTTTATCAGAAATCATTTCCTTAGTCACCACTAGCCCAGGGGCGCCTGTTAATAACAGCTCAAAGATTCCTCAAAGACAGAGCTTCCAAACGGGACAATGTAGGATAAATTTTAATGCTCTGAAATGAATGCACACGTCAGAGAGCATTGTCTTGGAACACTTTTTTCTGGGTTTTATTTCAGGATATTTCAGTTTTCTCAATAGTTTTCAACACACTGGAAATTATGACTTTTTCACTTTCAGAAGAACCTTGTTCATACACTGCCTTATGATGAAAGAGTTATAACTCCCTCAGTGGCATGCACACACCACAAAGCAGTTTCTTAGAACGCTTCTATCCAGTTTTTGTCTGACGATATCTCCTTTTACGCCGTATGCCTGAATGTGCTCCCAAATGTCCCTTTGCGAATCTGTCCATGATGCAGTTTCAAAACTGGGTAATATACAGAAAATTTTCTCTATGTGAGATGAATAGACATATCTATCACATAACACTTTCTTTTTTTTTTTTTTTTTTTTTGGGAGACGGAGTCTCGCTCTGTTGCCCAGGCTGGAGTGCAGTGGCCCGATCTCAGCTCACTGCAAGCTCCGCCTCCCGGGTTTACGCCATTCTCCTGCCTCAGCCTCCAGAGTAGCTGGGACTACAGGCGCCCGCCACCTCGCCCGGCTAGTTTTTTGTATTTTTAGTAGAGATGGGGTGTCACCGTGTTAGCCAGGATGGTCTCGAACTCCTGACCTCGTGATCCACCCTTCTCGGCCTCCCAAAGTGCTGGGATTACAGGCTTGAGCCACCGCGCCTGGCCTCACATAACACTTTCACAGAAAACTTCTTTCTGCTTTTTTTCTGAGAATATTTCCTTTTACGCCATAGCCATCCATACCCTCTCGAACTTCCCCTGCAGCATTTTCTCTAAGCGGGATTGTGCAATACTCAATGAGAAGAAAACTATAACTCTACGAATGAATTCACAGGTCACAAAGCAGCTCCGAAGATATCTACTCCTCAGTATCTGCCTGAAGATATTTTCGTTTTCACCGTAAGCCTCAAAGCGCTCCCATGTATCCCTTCGCTGTTTCACCGAAAAGAGTGTCAGAATACTGCTCAATGAAAACAGAAGCTTAACTGAGCGAGTGGAATTCACACTACCTAGCATAGTACCAAAGAGTGTTTCCTTCTCTGTTTTGTTGGAGGGTATTTCTTTTTCACATATTCTGGAGAACGTTCCCAAATATCTCTGCTAAGATTCCACAAAAACAGAAATATCAAACTGCTCTATCAAAACGATGATTTAAGGCTATGAGATGATTACACACATCACAAAACAGTTGCTCTGAAATATTCTCTGCAATTTTCATCGGAAGATGTTCCTTTCTCACCACAAGCCCAGGGGAAGCACTTAATATCCCTTCACAAATACCTCAAAGACAGAGCTTTCAAACTGGGCAACATAGTGTAAGCTTTAACTCTCTGAAACGAATGTACACGTCAGAGAGGAGATTCTTAGAACGCTTCCTTCCTGGTTTTAATTCAGGATATTTCACCTTTTGCCAAATTCTTCAATTCGCTGCAAAACATCCTTTTTTCAGTTTTACAGGAAGAGTGTTCAAAAAGTGTCTTATGAGAAAAGTTGTATAATTCCCTTAGTGTAATGCACACATTACAAAGCAGTTTCTCAGACAGCTTTTCTGCAGTTTTATGTGAAGATATCTCCTATTTCGCCACAGGCCTGAATGTGCTCCCTAATGTCCCATCGCATTTCCATCCATTACGTAGTTTCAAAACTGCATAATAGAAAAAATTTTTATCTATGGAAGGTGAATAGACATATATACCACAACGCAGTTTCAGAAAGCTTCTTCGAGTTTTTTTCTAATGATATTTCCTTTTTCACCATAGCAGTCCCTGTAATCCCGAATGTCCCCTTGTAGCTCTTTCTCCAAACGGGATTCCCCAATCTTCTTGGAAAAAAGAAATATAACCCTGTGAGTAGAATGCACATGTCACAAAGCAGCTCCTCAGAAATCTTCTCTCTGGTATGTATCTGAAGATGTTTCCTTTTTCACCAATAGCCTCAGAGTGCTCCAGAATATCACTTCACAGACTAAACGAAAACAGTGTTAGAATATTGCTCAATGAAAACTGAAGCTTAAATGTGTGAGTGGATTTCAAGTGACAAAGAGTAGTTTCACAGACAGTCTTCTTCTGTTTTTTATCAGAGGTTATTTCTTTTTCAGCATATTCTCATGAGCGTTCCCAAATGTCCTTTCTCAGTTTCCACAGAAAAAATGAGTTCAAACTGCTCAACCAAAGAATGATTTAATTCTATGGGATGCGTACACACTTTACAAAGCAGTTACTACAAAAGATTCTGTCCAGTTTTCATCGGAAGGCGTTTCCTTTCTCACCAAAAGCCTCGGACGCCACTTAATATCTCTTCACAGATTCTTCAAAGACAGAGTCTCCTAACAAGGCCAAGTAGTGTAAACGTTAACTCTCTGAAATGAGTGCACACGTAAGAGTGGAATTTCTTGGAATCCTTCTCTCTGGGTTTTATTTCAGGATATTTCACTTTTCACCATAGTCTTCAATGTGCTGCAAAATGTCACTTTTTCAGTCTTACAGTAACAGTGTTCAAACACTGCGTTATGAGAAAAGAGGTATAAAGCCCTGAGTGGAACGTACACATCTCAAATCACTTTATCAGACAGGTTCTCTCCACTTTTTATCCGAAGATAACTCCATTTTCACCGTACGCCTATATGTCCTGCAGAACGTCCCTTTGCAAATCCGTCTATGGCACACTTTGAAAACTGCGTAATAGAAAGAAAGTTTTATCCATGTGAAATGAATAGACATATCTATCACAAAGTAGTTTCACAGAACACTTCTTTCCAGTTTTGTCTGAGGATAGTTCCTTTTTCACCATAGGATTTCATATACTCCCGAAATTCCCCTGGTCGCTTTTTCTCCGAACATGATTTAACATTCCTGTTTGAGAAGAAGAGTATATCTCTGTGAGTAGAATACACAGGTCACAAGGCCACTCCTCAGAAATCTTCCTCCAGTATCTATCTAAACATATTTCCGTTTTCGCTGGAAACCTCAAATCGCTCCCGAGTGTCCCTTAACTGACTAACCTAAAACATTGCTAAAATACTGTTCAATGAAAACAGAAACTTAAATGTCCAAGTGGAATTCAAGTGACCTAGAGAAGTTTCACAGACAGATTCCTTCTGCCGTTTATTGGATGGTATTTCTTTTTCAGCATATTATTAAGAGCTTTCCCAAATGTCCTTTCCCAGGTGTCACAGAAACACCAATTTAAAACTGCTCAAACCAAAGAACGATTTACTCTATGAGATGAATACACACATCACAAAGCAGTTGCTCAGAAAGTTTGTGTACAGTTTTCACTGGAAGACATTTCCTTTCTCACCACAGGCCTCCGGGTGTCACTTAATATCCTTTCACAATTTCCTTCAAGACATAATTTCCAAACTGGATGGCTCAGTGTCAGCTTTAACACTCTGAAATGAATGTACACGTCAGATAGCAGTATCTTGAAACGACTTTTTCTGTTTTTTTTGGGATATTTCAATTTTCGCTATAGTCTTCAATATGCAGCAAAATATATCTTTTTCCCTTTTACAAGAACAGTGTTCAAACACTGACTTGTGAGAAAAGAGGTATAACTCTCTGAGTGGAATGCAGACATCAATAAGCAGTTTCTCAGAAAGTTTCTCTCCAATTGTTGTGTGAAGATATCTCCTGTTTCCTCACCAGCCTGTGTGTGCTCCCGAATGTTCCTTCGCAAATCCGTCCATGATGCAGTTACAAAACTGTGTAATAGAAAGGCAGTTTCATCTATGTGAGATTAATAGACATATCGGTCCCAAAGCAGTTTCACAGAAAGTTTCTTTCCAGTTTTTGTCTGAGAATATTTCCTTTTCCATCATAGCAGCAAATATACTCCTGAATGTTCCCGGTAGATATTTCTCCCAACAACATGCCCTAAAACCCTGTGAGAAGAAAAGTTTAACTCTGTGTGGGAAATGCATGGGTCACAAAGCATTTCTTCATACATCTCCTCTCGAGTATCTATCTGAAGATATTTCCGTTTTCGCCGTCAGCCTCAAATCGCTCCCGATTATCCCTTAGCTAACTCACGTAAAACAGTGTTAGGATACTGCTCAATGAAAACGGAAGGTTAACTGTGTGATTGTACTTGATATGACCTGGAGCGGTTTCACAGAATGTTTCCTTCTGGTTTCTATCAGAGGATATTTCTTTTTCAGCACATTTTTAGGAGCGTTCCCAAATGTTCTTTCTCAGTTTCCACAGAAACATTGATTTCAAATTGCTCAATCCAAAGAATGATGTAACGCTATGAGATGAATCCACAAATCACAAACAGCTGCTCCGAAAGTTTCTCTCCAGTTTTCATCGGAAATTGTTTCCTTACTAACCACAAGCCCAGGGGCGCCTCTTAATAACACCTCAAAGATTTCTTAAATACAGAGCTTCCAAACTGGACAATTTAGTATAAACTTTAACTCTCTGAAATGAATGCACATGTTAGAGAGCATTGTGTTGGAACGCTTTTTTCTGGGTTTTATTTCAGGATATATCAGTTTTCTCAATAGTTTTCAACGTGCTGGAAAATATCAATTTTTCACTTTCAGAAGAACCTTGTTCAAACACTGCCTTATGATGAAAGTGGTATAACTCCCTCAGTGGAATGCACACACCACAAAGCAGTTTCTCAGAACGCTTCTATCCAGTTTTTGTCTGACGATATCTCCTTTTACGCCGTATGCCTGAATGTGCTCCCAAATGTCCCTTTGCGAATCTGTCCATAATGCAGTTTCAAAACTGCGTAATATACAGAAAATTTTCTATGTGAGATGAATAGATATATCTATCACATAGCAGTTTCACAGAAAGCTTCTTTTCGGTTATTTTCTGAGTATATTTCCTTTTACACCATAGCCATCCATATACTCTCAAATGTTCCCTACAGCATTTTCTCCAAACAGGATCCCACAACACTCAATGAGAGGTAAACTATAACTCTATGAATAGTATTCACAGGTCATAAAGCAGCTCCTAAAATATCTTCTCTTCAGTACCTGCCTGAAGATATTTTCGTTTTCACCATAATCCTCAAAGTGCTCCCGTGTATCCCTTCACTGACTCACCGAAAAGAGTGTTCAAATACTGCTCAATGACAACAGAGGCTTAACTGTGCGAGTGGAATTCATGTGACCTAGAGCAGTATCACAGAGTGTTTCCTTCTCTTTTTTACTGGAGGGTGTTTCTTTTTCACATATTCTTGAAAGCGTTCCCAAATGTACTTGCTCAGGTTCCACAGAAACAGAGATATCAAACTCCTCAATCCAAACAATGATCTAAATCTACGAGATGATTATGCACATCACAAAGCAGTTGCTCTGAAAACTTCTCTGCACTTTTCATCAGAAGATGTTTCGATTCTCACCACAAGCCCTGGGGAAGCACTTAATATCCCTTCACAAATTCCTCAAAGACGGAGCTTCCAAAGTGGGCAACGTTGTGTAAGCTTTAACTCTCTGAAACGAATGCCCACGTCAGAAAGGAGTTTCTTAGAATGCTTCCTTCCTGGTTTTAATTCAGGATATTTCACATTTTGCCAAATTCTTCAATTTGCTGCAAAATATCCCTTTTTCAGTTTGACAGGAACAGTGTTCAAAAAGTGCCTTATGAGAAAAGAGGTATAATTCCCTGAGTGGAATGCACACATTACAAAGAAGTTTCTCAGAAATCTTCTATGCAGTTTTTATGTGAAGATATCTCCTATTTTGCCACAGGCATGAATGTGCTCTCTAATATCCCTTCTCGTTTCCGCCCATTACGTTGTTTCAAAACTGCGTAACAGAAAAAATTTTATCTATGATAGTTGAGTAGACATATATACCACAACGCACTTTCAGAAAGCTTCTTTCCAGTTTCTGTCTAATGATGTTTCCTTTTACAACATGGCAGTCCCTGTATTCCCGAATGTCCCCTTGTAGCTCTTTCTCCAAATGGGATTCCTCAATTTTCTAGGAGATAAAAAGGATAAACCTGTGAGTGGAATGCACATGACACAAAAGAGCTCCTCTGAAATCTTCTCTCCGGTATGTATCTGAAGATGTTTCCTTTTTCACCAAAAGCCTCAGAGCGAAATAGCATATCACTTCACAGACTAAACAAAAACAGTGTTAGAATACTGCTCAATGAAAACCGAAGCTTAACTGTGTGAGTGGACTTCACGTGACAAAGAGCAGTTTCACAGAATGTTTTCTTCTGTTTTTTATCAGAGAGTATTTCTTTTTCAGCATATTCTTAGGAGCGTTCCCAAATGTCCTTTCTCAGGTTTCACAGAAACAGTGAGTTCAACCTGCTCAATCCAAAGAAGTATTTAATTCTATGAGATGCATACACACTTTACAATGCAGTTACTTCGAAAGATTCTGTCCCGTTTTCATTCGAAAGCGTTTCCTTTCTCACCACAAGCCTCTGGGCGCCACTTAATATCCCTTCAGAGATTCTTCAAAGACAGAGTTCCCAAACAGGGCAACGTAGTGTAAACTTTAATCTCTGGAATGAGTGCAAACGTCAGAGTGCAATTTCTTGGAATCCTTCTTTCTGGGTTTTATTTCAGGATATTTCACTTTTTGCCCTAGTCTTCAATGCGTTGCAAAATGTCACTTTTTCAGTTTTACATGAACAGTGCTCAAACACTGCATTATGAGAAAAGAGGTATAAATACCTGAGTGGAATGCACACATCTCAAAGCACTTTCTCAGACAGCCTCTTTCTACATTTTATCTGAAGATAACTCCCTTTTCACCATACGCCTGAATGTCCTGCCAAACATCCCTTTGCGAATCCGTCCATGGCAGACTTTAAAACTGCGTTATAGAAAGAAAGTTTTATCCATGTGAAATGAATAGACATATCTATCACAAAGCAGTTTCACAGAAAGCTTCTTTCCAGTTTTTGTCTGAGAATAGTTCCTTTTTCACTATAGACTTTCATATACTCCTGAATGTCCCCTGGTCGCTTTTCCTCCAAACACTATTTAACATTTCTGTTTGAGAAGAAGAGTATATCTCTGTGAGTAGAATGCACATGTCACAAGGCCGCTCCTCGGAAATCTTCCTCCTGTATCTATCTAAAGATATTTCTGTTTTCATTGGAAGCCCCAAATCGGTCCCCAGTATCTCTCAGCTGATTAACCTAAAACATTGTTAGAATACTGCTCAATGAAAACAGAAGCTTAACTGTGTGAGTGGAATTTAAGCGACCTAGAGAAGTTTCACAGAGAGTTCCCTTCTGGCGGTTATCAGATATTATTTCTTTTTCAGCATATTATTAAGAGCGTTCCCAAGTGTCCTTTCTCAGGTATCACAGAAAGTGTGATTTAAAAGTGCTCAACCCAAAGAACGATTTAACTCTATGAGATGAATACACACATCACAAAGCAGTTGCTCCGAAAATTTCTCTCCAGTTTTCAATGGAAGATGTTTCCTTTCTCACCACAAGACTCAGGGTGCCACTTAATATCCCTTCACAATTTCCTCAAAGACAGAGTTTCCGAACTGGGCGAGTTAGTGTAAATTTTAACACTCTGAAATGAATGTATACGTCAGAGAGCAGTTTCTTGGAACGCTTTTTTATGTGTTTTATTTCCAGATCTTTCAATTTTCGCCAGAGTCTTCAGTATGCTGCAAAATATCTCTTTTTCACTTTTACAGGAACAGTGTTCAAAGACTAATTTGTGAGAAAAGAGGTAAAACTCCCTGAGTGGAATGCAGATATCATGAAGAGGTTTCCCAGAATGTTTCTCTCTGATTGTTATCTGAAGCTATCTCCTATTTCGCCACCAGCGTGTATGTGCTCCCGAATGTCCCTTCATGAATCCGTACATGATGCAGTTTCAAAACTGCGTCATAGAAGGAAAGTTTCATCTATGTGAGATCAATAGATATGTCTGTCACAAAGTGGTTTCACTGGAAGTTTCTTTCCAGTTTTTGTCTGAGGATATTTTCTTTTCCACCATAGCAGTAAATATACTCCTGAATGTCCCCGGTAGCTATTTCTGCCAATGGGATTCCATAAACTCCTATGAGATGAAAAGTTTAAATCTGTGTGGGAAATGCATACGTCACAAAGCATTTCTTAATAAATCTCCTCTTGAGTACCTATCTGAAGATATTTCTGTTTTCACCGTTAGCCTCCAAGTGCTCCCGATTATCCCTTATCTGACTCATGTAAAACAGTGTTAGGATGCTCCTCAATGAAATCAGAAGCTTAACTGTGCGAGTGGACTTGACATGACCTGGAGCGGTTTCACAGAATGTTTCCTTCTGGTATTTATCGGAGGATACTTCTGTTTCAGTGTATTCTAAGGAGCGTTCCCAAATGTTCTTTCTCAGGTTCCACAGAAACATTGATTTCAAACTTTTCTATCCAAAGAATGATGTAATGCTACAAGAGGAATACACACATCACAAAGCAGCTGCTCCGAAAACTTCTCTCCACTTTTCATCGGAAATCATTATCTCACCACAAGCCCAGGGGTGCCTCTTTATAACACCTCAAAGATTACTCAAAGACAAAGCTTCCAAACTGGGCAAGGTAGGGTAAACTTTAACTCTCTGAAACGAATGTATACGTTAGAGAGCATTGTCTTGGAACGCTTCTTTCTGGGTTTTATTTCAGGATATTTCACTTTTCGTGATAGTTTTCAGCGCATTGCAAAATATCACTTTTTCACTTTCAGAAGAACCTTGTTCAAACACTGCTTGTGAGGAAAGAGGTAAAACTTCCTCAGTGCATAGCACACACCACATAGCAGTTTCCCAGAAACCTTCTCTCCAGTTTTTGTCTGACGATATCTCCTTTTACAATGCACGCCTGAGTGTGCTCCTAAATGTCCCTTCGCGAATCGGTCCATGACACAGTTTCAAAACTGCATAATATAAAGAAAATTTTCTCTATGTGAGATGAATAGACGTATCTATTACATAGCAGTTTCACAGAAAGCTTCTTTCCAGTTTTTGTCTGAGTATATTTCCTGTTTCTGCATAGCCATCCATATACTGTCAAATGTCCCCTCATAGCGTTTTCTCCAAACGGGATTCCGCAATACTCCATGAGAAGAAAACTATAACTCTATGAGTGGAATTCAAACGTCACAAATCAGCTCCTCAGATATCTTTTCTCCGATATCTGTCTGAAGATATTTTCGTTTTCACCGTAAGCCTCAACGCGCTCAGGAGTATCCCTTAGCAAAGTCACCTAAAACAGTGTTAGAATACTGCTCAATGAAAACAGAAGCTTAACTGTGATAATTGAATTCAAGTGACCTAGAGCAGTATCACAGAGTGTTTCCTTCTCTTTTTTATTGGAAGGTGTTTCTTTTTTCACATAATCTTGGGAGCGTTCCCAAATGTCCTTGTTCAGGTTCCACAGAGACACAGATATCAAAATGCTCAATCCAAAGAATGCTTTAACTCTATGAGATGATTACACACATCACAAAGCAGTTGTTCTGGAAACTTCTCTGCAGTTTTCAACAGAAGACGTTTCCTTTCTCATCGCAAGCCCAGGGGAACGACTTAATATCCCTTCACAAATTCCTCAAAGACAGAGCTTCCAAACTGGGCAATGTAGTGTAAGCTTTAACTTTCTGAAGTGAATGCACACGTTAGAGAGGACTTTCTTAGCACGTTTCTTTCCTGGTTTTAATTCAGGCTATTTCACATTTCACCAAAGTCTTCAATTTGCTGCAAAATATCCCTCTTTCGGTTTCACCAGAAGAGTGTTCAAAAAGTGCCTTATGAGAAAAGAGGTATAATTCCCAGAGTGGAATGAACACCTCAAAAAGCAGTTTCTCAGAAAGCTTCTCTCCAGTTTCTATGTGAAGATATCTCCTATTTCACAACAGGCCTGAATATGCTCCCTAATGTCCCTTCGCATTTCCATCCATTATGTAGTTATAAAACTGTGTAATAGAAAAAAAGTTTAATCTATGGGAGGTGAATGGACATATCTACCACAATGCAGTTTCACAGAAAGTTCTTTCCAGTTTTTGTCTGATGATATTTCCTTTTTCACCATAGCAGTCCCTACATTCCCAAATGTCCCCTTGTAGCTTTATCTCCAAACAGGATTCCCCAATGTTCTAGGAGAAGGAAAGTATAACCCTGTGTGTGGAATGCACATGTCACTAAGGAGTTCCTCAGAAATCTTCTCTCTGTTATGTTTCAGAAGATGTTTTCTTTTTTGCCAAAAGGCTCAGAGTGCTCCAGCATATCACTTCACAGAGTAAACAGAAACAGTGTTAGAATACTGCGCAATGAAAATGAAGTTAACTGTGCGAGTGGACTTCATGTGACAAAGGGCAGTTTCACAGAGAGTTTTCTTCTGTTTTTTTTTTTTTTTTTTTTTATCAGAGGGTATTTCTTTTTCAGCATATACTTAAGAGCATTCCAAAATGTCCTTTCTCAGGTTCCACAGAAAGAGTGAGTTCAATACTGCTCAATACAACGAATGCTTTAATTATATGAGATGCATACATATTACAAAACAGTTACTCTGAAAGATTCAGTCCAGTTTTCATCGGAAGGTGTTTCCTTTCTCACCAGAAGCCTCCGGATGCCACTTAATATCTTCTCACAGATTCTTCAAAGACACAGTTTCCAAATGGGGAAATGAAGTGTAAACTTTCACTCTCTGAAATGCATGCACACGTCAGAGCACAGTTTCTTGGAATCCTTCTTTCTGGGTTTTATTTCAGGATATTTCACTTTTCACCATAGTCTTAAATGCACTGCAAAATGTCACTTTTTCAGTTTTACAGGAACAGTGTTCAAAAACTGCCTTATGAGAATAGACGTATAAATTCCTGATTTGAATGCCCACATCTCAAGCACTTTCTCAGACAGCTTCTCTCCAGTTTTTACCTGAAGATAACCCCTTTTCACCGTACGCCCGAATGTCCTGCTGAACGTCCCTTCGCGAATTCATCCATGATGCAGTTTCAAAACTGAGTAATAGAAAGAAACTTTTACCCATGTGAAATGAATAGATATATCTATCACATAGCAGTTTCACAGAAATCTTCTTTCCAGTATTTGTCTGAGGATAGTTCATTTTTCACCATAGCCTTTCATATAACACCGAATGTCCCCTGGTCGCTTTTTCTCCAAACGGGATTTCCCATTCCTCTATGAGAAGAAAAGTATATTTCTGTGAGTAGAATGCATACATCACAAGGCCGCTCCTGGGAAATCTTCCTCCAGTATCTATCTAAAGATAATTCCGTTTTCACCGGAAGCCTCAAATTGGTCCCGGGTATCCCTCAGCTGATTAACCTAAAACATTGTTAGAATACTGCTCAATGAAAACAGAAGCTTCACTGTGCGAGTGGAATTTAAGCGATCTAGAGAATTTTCACTGACAATTTCCCTCTGGCTTTTATAGGATGGTATTTCTTTTTCAGAATATTATTAAGAACCTTCCCAAATATCCACAGCAACAGTGATTTAAAACTGCTCAATCCAAACAACGATTTCACTCTGTGAGATGAATACACACATCACAAAGCAGTTGCTCTGAGAGTTTCTCTCCAATTTTCAACAGAAGACGTTTTCTTTCTCACCACAATCTTCCAGGTGTCACTTAATATCCCTTCACAATTTCCTGAGAAACTGATGTTCCAAACTGGGCGACTGAGTGTAAGCTTTAACACTCTGAAATGAATGTACACGGTCAGAGAGCAGTTTCTAGGAAAGCTTTTTTCTGAGTTTCATTTCCAGATATTTCAGTTTTTGCCAGAGTCTTCAATACACTGCAAAATATCTCTTTTTCACTTTTACAGGAACGGTGTTCAAACACTGCCTTTTGAGAAAAGAGTTATAACTCCCTGAGTGGAATGCAGACATCACAAAGCAGTTTCTCAGAACGTTTCTCTCCAATTGTTATCTGAAGATATCTCCTGTTTCCCCACCAGCCTGTATGTGCTCCCGAATGTCCCTTTGCAAATCTGTCCATGATGCAGTTTTAAAACTGCGCATTAGAAGACAGTTTCATCTATGTGAGATGGATAGACATATCTGTCACAAAGCAGTTTCACAGAAAGTTACTTTCTAGTTTTTGTGTGAGAATATTTCCTTTCCCACCATAGCAGTGAATAAACTCCTGAATGTCCCCGGCAGCTCTTGCTCCCAACGGGATTCCATAAACACCTATGAGAAGAAAAGTTGAACTCTGTTTGGGAAATTCATACATCACAAAGCATTTCTTCATCAATCTCCTCTTGATTATCTATATGAAGATATTTGTTTTCACCATTAGCCCCATAGTGGTCCCGATTATCCCTTAGCTGACTCACGTAAAACAGTGTTAGGATGCTGCTCAATGAAAACGGAAGATTAACTCTGCATGTGGACTTGATATGTCCTGGAGCAGTTTCACAGAAAGTTTTCTTCTGTTTTTTATCGGAGGGTATTTCTTTTTTAGCATATTCTTAAGAGCGTTCCCAAATGTTCTTTCTCAGGTTCCACAGAAACAGTGATTTCAAACTGCTCAACCCAAAGAATGATGTAACTTTAAGAGATGAGTGCACATAGGCAAAGCAGTTGCTCCCCAAGCTTCTCTCCAGTTTTCAACGGAAGTCGTTTACTTACACACCACAAGGCCAGGGGCACCTCTTAATAACACCTCAAAGATTCCTCAAAGACAGATTTTCCAAACTGGGCAATGTAGTGTAAACTTTGTTTCTCTGAAATGAATGTGCATGTTGGAGAGAATTTTCTTGGAACGCTTCTTTTTGGGTTTTATTTCAGGATATGTCACTTTTCGTGATAGTTTTCAATGAGCCGCAAAGTATCACTTTTTCACCTTCAGAAGAACCTTGTTAAATACTTCCTTATGATGAAAGGGGTATAACTCCTTCAGTGGAATGCACACACCACAAAGCAGTTTCTCGGAAAGCTTCTCTCCAGTTTTATTCTGACGATATTTCCTTTTACACCGTACACCTGAATGTGCTCCCAAAAGTCCCTTCACGAATCTCTACATGACACAGTTTCAAAACTGTGTAATATACAGAAAATTTTCTCTATGTTGGATGAATAGACATATCTATCACATAGCAGTTTCACAGAAAACTTCTTTCCAGTTTTTTTCTGAGTATATTTCCTTTTTCACCATAGCTGTACATGTACTCTCGAATGTCCCCTGTAGCGTTTCATCCAAACGGAATTCTGCAACACTCTATGAGAAGAAAACTATAAGTGTATGAGGGGAATACATACGTCACAAAGCAGCTCCTCAGATATCTTCTTTCCAGTATCTGTCTGAAGATATTTTCGTTTTCACCGTAAGCCTCAATGCACTCCCTAGTACACCTTAACTGACTCACCAAAAAGAGTGTTAGAATACTGCCAATGAAAACAGAAGTTTAACTGTGCGAGTGGAATTCACGTGACCTAGAGCATTATCAGAGAGTGTTTCCTTCTCTGTTTTATTGGAGGGTGTTTCTTTTTCACATATTCTTGAGAGCTTTCCCAAATGTCTCTGCTCAGGTTCCTCAGAAACAGAGATATCAAAGTGCTCAATCCAAATAACTATTTAACTCTAGGAGATGAATACATGCATCACAAAGCAGTTGCTCCGAAAGTTTCTCTCCAGTTTTCATCAGAAGACGTTTCCTTTCTCACCACAAGCCTCCATGTGTCACTTAATATCCCTTCACAATTTCCTCAAAGTCAGAGTTTTCAAACTGGGCGACTTAGTGTAAGATTTAACACTCTGAAATGAATGTACACGGCAGAGAGTAGTATCTTTTATCGCTTTTTTCTGGGATTTATTTCCGGATATTTCAGTTTTCACCATAGTCTTCAATATGCTGCAAATTACCTCTTTTTCACTTTTACAAGTACAGTGTTCAAACACTGCCTTGTGAGAAAAGAGGTATAACTCCCTGAGTGGAATACAGACATCAATAAGCAGTTTCTCAGAAAGTTTCTCTCCAATTGTTATGTGAAGATATCTCCTGTTTACTCACCAGCCTGTAGGTGCTCCCGAATGTCCCTTCACAAATCCGTCCATGATGCAGTTACAAAACTGTGTAATAGAAAGGCAGTTTCATCTATGTGAGATTAATAGACATATCGGTTACAAAGCAGTTTCACAGAAAGTTTCTTTCCAGTTTTTGTCTGAGGATATTTCCTTTTCCTCCATAGCAGTAAATATACTCCTGAATGTCCCCAGGAGCTCTTTCTCCCAACGGGATTCCATAAACCCCTATGAGAAGAAAAGTTTAACTCTGTGTGGGTAATGCATACGTCACAAAGCATTTCTTCCTCAATCTCCTCTCGAGAATCTATCTGAAGATATTTCCGTTTTCACCATTAGCCTCGAAGCGCTCCTGATTACCCTTTAGTTGGCTCACGTAAGAGTGTTAGGACACTGCTCAATGAAAACAGAAGCTTAACTGTGTGAGTGGACTTGATATGACCTAGAGCAGATGCACAGAATGTTTCCCTTTGGTTTTTGTAGGAGGATATTTCTTTTTCAGCTTATTCTAAGGAGCATTCCCAAATGTTCTTTCTCAGGTTCCACAGAAACATTGATTTCAAACTGCTTAATCCAAAAAATGATGTATTGCTGCGAGATGAATACACACATCACAAAGCAGCTGCTCTGAAAGATTCTCTCCAGTTTTCTTTGGAAGTCGTTTCCTTACTCATCACCACCCCAGGGGCGCCTCTTAATAACACCTCAAAGATTCCTCAAAAACAGAGCTTCCAAACTGGGCAATGTAGTGTAAGCTTTAACTCTATGAAAAGAATGCACACATTAGAGAGCATTTTCTTGGAATTCTTCTTTTAGGGTGTCATTTTAGGATATTTCACTTATCGTGACAGTTTTCAATGCATTACAAAATATCACCTTTTCACTTTCAGAAGAACCTCGTTCAAACACTGCCTTTTGATGAAAGAGGTATAACTCCCTCAGTGGAATGCACACACCACAAATCAGTTTTTCAGAAAGCTTCCCTCCAGTTTTTCTCTGACAATATCTCCTTTTATGCCTTATGCCTGAATGTGCTCCTAAATGTCCCTTCACGAATCTGTCCATGAGGCAGTTTCAAAACTACATACTAGCCGGGCATGGTGCCTCAAGCCTGTAATCCCAGAACTTTGGGAGGCAGAGATGGGCGGATCACGAGGTCAGGAGATTGAGACCATCCTGGCTAACACAGTGAAACCCCGTCTCTATTAAAAATACAAAAAAACTAGCCAGCTAGGTGGCGGGCGCCTGTAGTTCCAGCTACTTCGGAGGCTGAGGCAGGAGAATGGCATGAACCCGGGAGCCGGAGCTTGCAGTGAGCTGAGATCCGGCCACTGCACTCCTACCTGGGTGACAGTGCAAGACTCTGTCTCAAAAAAAAAAAAAAAAAAACTACATACTATAAAGAAAATTTTATCTATTTGAGATGAATAGACATATCTATCACATAGTAGTTTCACAGAAAGCTTCTTTCCATTTTTTCCTGAGTATAATTCCTCTTTCACTATAGCCGTCGATATACTCTCAAATGTCCTCTGTGTTGTTCTCTCCAAAAGGGATTCCGCAATGCTCTGTGAGAAGAAAACTATAACTCTATGGGTGGAATTCACACGTCACAAAGCAGCTCCTCAGATATAGTCTTTCCAGTATCGGTCTGAAGATATTTTCATTTCCACCGTAAGCCTCAAAGCGCTCCCGAGTATCCCGTAGCTGACTCACCTAAAAGAGTGTTAGAATAAGGCTCAATGAAAACAGAAGCTTAACTGTGATAGTTGTATACACGTCACTTAGAACAGTATCACAGAGTGTTTCCTTCTCTTTTTTCTTGGAAGTTGTTTCTATTACACATATTCTTGGGTGCGTTCCCATATGTGTCTGCTCAGATTCCACAGAAACAGAGATACCAAACTGCTCAAGCCAAAGAATGATTTACCTCTATGAGATGATTACACACATCACAAAGTAGTTGCTCTGAAAACTTCTCTGCAGTTTTCATCGGAAGATGTTTCCTTTGTCACCACAAGCTCAGGGGAACCACTTAATATCCCTTCACAGATTACACAAAGACAGAGCTTCCAAAGGGGACAATGTACGGTGAACTTTAACTCTCTGAAATGAATGCACACGTCATAGCACAGTTTTGTGGAATACCTCTTTCTGGGTTTTATGTCAGGATATTTCACTTTTCGCCATAATCTTCAATGCGTGCAAAATATCACAGTTTCTGTTTTACAGGAAAATTGTTCAAACACTGCCTTATGAGAAAAGAGGTATAAAACCCTGAGTGGAGAGCACACATCTCAAAGCACTTTCTCAGACAGCTTCTCTCCAGTTTTTATCTGACGATAACTCCCTTTAACCGTATGCCTGAATATCCTGGCGAATGTCCCTTCAGGAATCCGTCCATGGCACATTGTCAAAACTGTGTAATGGAAAGAAAGTTTTATCCACGTGAAACGAATAGACATATCTTTCACAACGCAGTTTCACAGAAAGCTTCTTTCCAGTTTCTGTCTGAGGATAGTTCCTTTTCCACCATCACATTTCATATACACCAAAATATCGCCTGGTCGCTTTTTCCCCAAGAGGGATTTCCCATTCCCCTATGAGAAAAAAAGTATATCTCTGTGAGTGGAATGCACACGTCACAAGGCCCCTCCTCGGAAATATTCCTCCAGTATCTATTTAAGATATTTCCATTTTCACCGGAAGCGTCAAATCGCTCCCGAGTATCCCACAGCTGATTAATGAAAAACACTGTTAGAATACTACTCAATGAAAACAGAAGCTTAACTGTGTGAGTGGAATTCAAGCGACCTAGAGAAGGTTCACAGACAGTTTGCTTCTGGCGTTTATTGGATGGTATTTATTTTTCAGCAAATTATTAAGAGCGTTCCCAAATGTCCATTCTCAGGTATCACAGAAACAGAGATTTGAAACTGTTCAATCCAAAGAACGATTTCACTCTATGAGATGAATATACACATCACGAAGGAGTTGCTCCAAAAGTTTCTCTCCCGTTTTCATTGGAAGACGTTTCCTTTCTCACCATAAGCCTCGGGGTGTCACTTCATACCCCTTCACAATTTTCTCAAAGACAGAGTTTCCAAACTGTGTGACTAAGTGTCATCTTTATCACTCTGAAACGAATGTACACGTCAGAGAGCAGTTTCTTGGAACGCATTTTTCTGGATTTTATTTCCGGATATTTCATTATTCGCCATAGTCCTCAATACGCAGCAAAGTATCTCTTTTTCACTCTTACAGGAACAGTGTTCAAACACTGTCTTGTGAGAAAAGAGGTATAACTCCCAGAGTGGAATGCAGACATCACAAAGCAGCTTCTCAGAAAGTTTCTCTCCAATTGTTATCTGAAGATATCTCCTGTTTCCCCCACGAGCCTGTATGTGCTCCCGAATGTACCGTGGCGAATCCGTCCATGATGCAGTTTCAAAACTGCATAATGGAAAGACAGTTTCATGTATGTGAGATGAGTAAACATATTGATCACAAAGCAGTTTCACAGAAAGTTTCTTTCCAGTTTTTGTGTGAGGATATTTCCTTTTCCGCCATAGCAGTAAATATACTCCTGAATGTCCCCGGTAGCTATTTCTGCCAACGGGATTACATGAAACCCTATGAGAAGAAAAGTTTAACTCTGTGTGGGAAATTCATGCATCACAAAGAATTTCTTCATCAATCTCCTCTCGAGTATATATCTGAAGATATTTCCGTTTTCAACATTAGCCTCAAATTGCGCCCGATTATCCCTTAGCAGACTCACGTAAAAGAGTGTTAGGATACTGCTCAATGAAAACGGAAACTTATCTTTGTGATTGTACTTGATAAGACCTGGAGCGGTTTCACAGAATGTTTCCTTGTGGTTTCTATCGGAGGATATTTCTTTTTCAGCATATTCTTAACAGCATTCGCAAATGTTCTTTCTCAGGTTCCCCAGAAACAGTGTTTTCAAACTGCTCAACCCAAAGAATGATTTAACTCTATGAGATGAATACACGTATCACAAAGCAGTTGGTCCACAAGCTTCTCTCCTGTTTTCACTGGAAGTGATTTCCTTACTCCCCTCAAGCCCAAGGGTGCCTCTTAAAAACACCTCAAAGATTCCTCAAAGACAGAGCTTCCAAACTGGGCAATGTGGTGTAAGCTTTAACTCTCTGAAATGAATGCACACGTTAGAGAGGGTTTTCTTGGAACCCTTCTTTCTGGGTTTATTTCAGGATATTTCACTTTTCAAAATAGTTTGCAACGCGTTGGAAAATATCACCTTTGCACTTTCAGAAGAACCTCGTTAAAACACTGGCTTATGATGAAAGAGGTATAACTCCCTCAGTGGAATGCACACATCACAAAGCAGTTTCTCAGAAAGCTTCTCTCCACTTTTTGTCTGATTATATCTCCTTGTATACCGTATGCCTGAATGTGCTCTGAAACATCCCTTCGCAAATCTGTCCATGACACAGTTTCAAAACTGTGCAATATAAAGAAAATTTTCTCTATGAGAGATGAATTCACATATCTATCACATAGCAGTTTCACAGAAAAAATATTTCCAGTTTTTTCCTGAGTATATTTCCTCTTTCACTATAGCCGTCCATATATACTCGAATGTCCCCTGTAGCGTTTTTAACAAACAGGATTCCACAATACCCTATCAGAAGAAAACTATAACTCTATGAGTGGAATTCACACGTCACAAAACATCTCCTCAGATATCTTCTCTCCAGTTACTGTCTGAAGATGTTTTCGTTTTCACTGTAAGCCTCAAAACGCTACCGAGTATCCCTTAGCTGACTCATCTAAAAGAGTGTCAGAATACTGCTCAATGAAAACAGAAGCTTAACTGTGATAGCGATATTCACGTGACTTAGAGCAGTATCACAGAATGTTTCCTTCTCTTTTTTATTGGAGGGTTTTTCTTTTTCACATATTCCTGAGAGCGTTCCCAAATGTTGTTGCTCAGATTCCACAGAAACAGTGATATCAAAATGCTCAATTCAAAGAATGATTTATCACTAAGAGATGATTGCACACATCACAAAGCAGTTGCTCTGAAAGCTTCTCTGCAGTTTTCTTCGGAAGACGTTTCCTTTCTTACCACAAGCCCAGAGGAACCACTTAATATCCGTTCTCAAATACCTCAAAGACAGAGCTTCCAAACTGGTAATGTTGTGTAAACTTTACCCTCTGAAATGAATGCACACGTGAGAGATGAGTTTCTTAGAATGCTCCTTTCAGAGTCTTAATACAGGATATTTCACATTTCGCCAAATTCTTCAATTGGCTGCAAAATATACCTTTTTCAGTTTTCCAGGAATAGGGTTCAAAAACTGCCTCATGAGAAAAGAGGTATAATTCCCTGTGTGGAATACACACATCACAAAGCAGTTTCTCAAAAGTCTTCTCTCCATTTGTCATTTGAAGATATCTCCTATTTCCCCACAGACCTGAATGTGCTCCCTAATGTCCCTTCACTTTTCCGTCCATTACGTAGTTTCAAAACTGCGCAATAGAAAAAAGTTTTATCTATGGGAGGTGAATAGATATATCTACCACAACACACTTTCACAGAAAGCTTCTTTACAGTTTTAGTCTGATGATATTTCCTTTTCCACTATAGCAGTCTCTAAGTTCTCAAATGTCCCCTTGTAGCTTTTTCTCCAAACGGGATTCCCCAATCTTCTAGGAGAAAAGAAGTATAACCCTGTGAGTGGAATGCACATGTCATAAAGCAGCTCCTCGGAAATCGTCTCTCCGGTATGTATCTGAAGAAGTCTCCTTTTTCACCGAAAGCCTCAGAGCCTTCCAGCATATCACTTCACAGAGTAAACAAAAACAGTGTTAGAATACTGCCCAATGAAAACCGAAGCTTAACTGTGCAAGTGGACTTCACGTGACAAAGAGCAGTTTCACAGAAAGTTTTCTTCTGTTTTTTATCAGAGGGTATTTCTTTTTCAGCATATTATTAAGAGCATTCCCAAATGTCCTTTCTCGGGTTCCACAGAAATAATGAGTTCAAACTGCTCAATTCAAAGAATGATTTAATTATTTGAAATGCATACACACATTACAAAGCAGTTACTATGGAAGATTCTGTCCAGTTGTCACCAGAAGACGTTTCATTTCTCACCACAAGACTCCAGGCAACACTTAATATCCCTTCACATATTCTTCCAAGACAGAGTTTCCATCTGGGGCAACATAGTGTAAACTTTACCTATCTGAAATGAATGCACACGTCAGAGTGCAGTTCCTTGTAATCTTTCTTTCTGGGTTTTATTTCAGGATATTTCACTTTTAGCCATAGTCTTCAATGGGCTGCAAAATGTCACTTTTTCAATTTTACAGGAACAGTGTTCAAACACTGCCTTATGAGAAAAGAGGTATAAATCCCTGAGTGGAATGCACACATCTCAGAGCACTTTCTGAGACAGTTTCTCTCCAGTTTGTATCTGAAGATAACTCCCATTTCATGATACGCCTGAATGTCCTGCCGAACCTCCCTTCGGGAATTGTCCATGGAACACTTCCAAAACTGCACAATAGAAAGAAAGTTTCATCCATGTGAAATGAATGGACATATCTATCACAAAGCATTTTCACGGAAAGCTTGTTTTCAGTATTTGTCTGAGGATAGTTCCGTTTACACCATAGCCTTTCATATAACCCCAAATGTCCCCTGGTCGCTTTTTCTCCAAACGGGATTTCCCATTCCTCTATGAGAAGAAAAGTACATCTCTGTGAGTAGAATGCACACGTCACCAGGCTGCTCCTCGGAAATCTTCCTCCAGTATCTATCTAAAGATATTTCCATTTTCACCAGAAGCCTCAAATCACTCCAAAGTATGCCTTATCTGATTAAACTAAAACATTGTTAGAATACTCCTCAGTGAAAACAGAATCTTAACTGTGCGAGTGGAATTCAAGCACACTAGGGAAGTTTCACAGACAGTTTCCTTCTGGCGCTTATCTGGTGGTATTTCTTTTTCACCATATTATTAAGAGTGCTCTCAAATGTCCTTTCTCAGGTATCACAGAAAAAGTAATTCAGAACTGCTCAATCCAGAGAATGATTTAATTCTATGAAGTGAATACTCCCATCACTAAGCAGTTGCTCCGAAAGTTTCTCTCCAGTTGTCATCGGAGGACGTTTCCTTTCTGACCACAAGTCTCTCAGTGTCACTTAATATCCCTTCACAATTTCCTCAAAGACAGATTTTCTAAGCTGGGTGACTTAGCGCAAGCTTTGTCACTCCGAAATGAATGTACACGTGAGACAGCAGTTTCTTGGAATGCTTTTTTCTGGGTTTTATTTCCGGATATTTAAATTTTCACCATAGTCTTCAATACGCTGCAAAATATCTTTTTCACTTTGACAGGAACAGTGTTCAAATACTGCCTTGTGAGAAAAGAGATATAACTCCCTGAGTGGAATGCAGACATCAAAAAGCAGTTTCTCAGAAACTTTCTCTCCAATTGTTATCTGAACATATCTCCTACATCCCCATCAGCCTGTAGGTGCTCCTGAATGTCCCTTCAGGAATCCATCCATGAGGCAGTTTCAAAGCTGCATAACAGAAAGACAGTTTCATCTATGTGAAATGCATAGACATATCAGTCACAAAGCAGTTTCACAGAAAGTTTCTTTCCAATTTTTGTCTGAGGATATTTTCTTTTTCACCATAGCAGTAAATATACTCCTGAATGTCCCCGGGAGCTATTTCTCTCACTAGGAATCCATAAACCTCTATGAGAAGAGAAGTTTAACTCTGTGAGTGAAATGCATACATCACAAACATTTCTTGATCAATCACATCTCCAGTATCTATCTAAAGATATTTCCGTTTTCACCGCTAGCCTCAAAGTGCTTCCGATTATCCCTTAGCTGACTGACATAAAACAGTGTTAGTATACTGCTCAATGAAAACTTGAGCTTAACTGTGCTAGTGGACTTGATACGTCCTGAAGCGGATTCACAGAAGGTTTCCTTCTGATTTTTATAGTAGGATATTCCTTTTTCACCATATTCTTAGGAGCATTACCACATGTTTTTTCTCAGATTCCACAGAAACATTGATTTCAAAGCTGCTCAATCCAAAAAATGATGTAACGCTATGAGATGAATACACACATCACAAAGCAGCTGCTCCAAAAGGTTCTCTCCAGTTTTCATCGGAAATCGTTTCCTTACTCACCACAAGCCCAAGGGCACCTCTTAATAACACCTCAAAGATTCCTCAAAAACAGAGCTTCCAAACTGGGCAATATAGTGTAAGCTTTAACTCTGTGAAATGAATGCACACGTTAGAGACCATTTTCTTGGAACGCTTCTTTCTGGGTTTTATTTCAGGATATTTCACTTTTTGCGATAGTTTTCAACGCGTTGCAAAGTGCAAAGTATCACTGTTTCACTTTCAGAAGAACCTTGTTTCAACACTGCCTTATGTAGAAAGAGGTATAACTCCCTCAGTGGAATGCACACACCACAAAGCTGTTTCTCAGAAAGCTTCTCTCAAGCTTTTATCTGACGATATCTCCTTTTACACTGTACGCCTGAATGTGCTCCCAAATATCTCTTCGCAAATCTGTCCATGACGCAGTTTCAAAACTGCGTAATATACAGAAAATTTTTTCTATGTGAGATGAAGAGACATATCTATCACATAGCAGTTTCACAAAAAAAAAATCTTTCCAGTTTTTTTCTGAGTATATTTCCTTTTACACCATAGCCATCCATACACTCTCGAATGTCCCCTGCAGCATTTTCTCCAAACGGGATTCCGCAATACTCAATGAGAAGAAAAGTATAATTCTATGAGTAGAATTCACAGGTCAGAAAGCAGCTCCTCAGATATCTTCTCTACAGTGTCTGTCTGAAGATAATTTCGTTTTCACCGTAAGCCTCTAAGTGCTACCGTGTATTCCTTAGCTGACTCACCTTAAAGAGTGTTAGAATACTGCTCAATGAAAACAGAAGCTTGGCCGGGCGTGGTGGCTCAACCTGTAATCCCAGCACTTTGGGAGGCCGAGACGGGTGGATCACAAGGTCAGGAGATCGAGACCATCCTGGCTAACACGGTGAAACCCCGTCTCTACTAAAAATACAAAAACTAGCCAGGCGAGGTGGTGGGCGCCTGTAGTCCCAGCTACTCCGGAGGCTGAGGCAGGAGAATGGCATAAACCCGGGAGGCAGAGCTTGCAGTGAGCTGAGATCCAGCCACTGCACTCCAGTCCGGGCGACAGAGCGAGACTCCGCCTCAAAAAAAAAAAAAAAAAACAGAAGCTTAACTGTGCGAGTGGAATTCACTTGACCTGGAGCAGTATCAGAGAGTGTTTCCTTCTCTCTTTGATTGGAGGCTATTACTTTTTCACATATTCTTGATAGTGTTCCCAAATGTCCTTGCTCAGGTTCCACAGAAACTGAGGAATCAAACTGCTCAGTCCAAACAGTGATTGAAATCTATGAGATGATTATGCACATCACAAAACAGTTGCTCTGAAAACTTCTCTGCACTTTTAATCAGAAGATGTTTCCACTTGATCATGGTGGATAAGCTTTTTGATGTGCTGCTGAATCCGGTTTGCCAGTATTTTATTGAGGATTTTTGCATCGATGTTCATCAGGGAGATTGGTCTAAAATTCTCTTTTTTTGTTGTGTCTCTGCCAGGCTTTGGTATCAGGATGATCCACCATGATCAAGTGGGCTTCATCCCTGGGATGCAAGGCTGGTTAAACATTCGCAAATCAATCAACGTAATCCAGCATATCAACAGAACCAAAGACAAGAACCACATGATTATCTCAATAGATGCAGAAAAGGCTTTTGACAAAATTCAATAGCCCTTCATGCTAAAAACGCCCAACAAATTCGGTATTGATGGAACGTACCTCAAAATAATAAGAGCTATTTATGACAAACCCACAGCTAATATCATACTGAATGGGCAAAAACAGGAAACATTCCCTTTGAAAACTGGCACAAGACAGGGATGCCCTCTCTCACCACTCCTATTCAACATAGTGTTGGAAGTTCTGGCTAGGGCAATCAGGCAAGAGAAAGAAATCAAGGGTATTCAGTTAGGAAAAGAAGAAGGCAAATTGTCCCTGTTTGCAGATGACATGATTGTGTATTTAGAAAACCCCATCGTCTCAGCCCAAAATCTTCTTAAGCTGATAAGCAACTTCAGTAAAGTCTCAGGATACAAAATTAATGTGCAAAAATCACAAGTTTTCTTATACACCAGTAACAGACAAGCAGAGAGCCAAATCAGGAATGAACTTCCATTCACAATTGCTTCAAAGAGAATAAAATACCTAGGAATCCAACTTACAAGGGATGTAAACGACCTCTTCAAGGAGAACTACAAACCACTGCTCAGTGAAATCAAAGAGGACACAAACAAATGGAAGAACATACCATGCTCATGGATAGG
>NW_022335185.1:29179-50645 GCF_002776525.5 Piliocolobus tephrosceles
GTTATGCACATGTACCCTAGAACTTAAAGTATAATAAAAAAAATAAATAAAATAAAAAAAAAAAAAGAAGATGTTTCCTTTCTCATGACAAGCCCAGGGGAACCACCTAATATACCTTCAAAAATTTCTGAAATACAGAGCTTCCAAACTGAGCAACATAGTGTAAGCTTTACCTCTCTGAAATGAATGCACACGTCAGAGATGAGTTTCTTAAAACGCTCCTATCCTGGTTTCAATTCAGGATATTTCACATTTCACCAAAGGCTTCAATTTGCTGCAAAATATCCCTTTTTCAGTTTTACAGGAACAGGGTTCAAAAGGTGCCTTATGGGGAAAGAGGTATAATTCCCTGAGGGGAATGCACACATCACAAAGCAGTCTCTCAGAAAGCTTATCTGCAGTTTCTATGTGAAGATACCTCCTCTTTCACCACAAGCCTGAATGTGCTCCCTAATGTCCCTTTGAGTTTCTCTCCATTACGTAGCTTCCAAACTGTGTAATAGAAAAAAGTTTTATCTATGGGAGATGAATAGACATATCTACAACAATGCAGTTTCACAGAAAGCTTCTTTCCAGTTTTTGTCTGATGATATTTCCTTTTTCACCATAGTAGTCCATATATTCCCGAATGTCCTCTTGTAGCTCTTTCTTCAAATGGGATTCCCCAATCTTCTAGCAGGAAAAAAGGATAACCCTGTGAGTGGAATGCACATGTCATGAAAGAGCTCCTCGGAAATCTTCTCTTCAGTATGTATCTGAAGGTGTTTCCTTTTTCACTGAAAGCCTCAGAGCACTCCTGCATATCACTTCAGAGAATAAACAAAAACAGTGTTAGAATACTGCTCAATGAAAACTGAAGCTTAACTGTGCGAGTGGACTTCACGTGACAAAGAGCAGTTTCACACAAAATTTTCTTCTGTTTTTATGAGAGGGTATTTCCTTTTCAGCATATTCTTAAGTGCGTTCCCAAATGTCCTTTCTCAGGTTTCACAAAAAAAGTGAGTACAAACTGCTCAATCTAAGAATAATTTAATTCTATAAGATGCATAGACACATTAAAAAGGAGTTACTCCGAAAGATCCTGTCCAGTTCTCATCGGAAGGCATTTCCTTTCTCACAACAAGCCTCTGGGCACCACTAAATATCCCTTCACAGATTCTTCAAAGAGAGAGTTTCCAAACCAGGCAATGAAGTGTAAACTTTAACTCTCTGAAATGAATGCACACGTCAGAGTGCAGACTCTTGGAATCCTTTGTTCTGGGTTTTATTTCAGGATATTTCACTTTTCGCCAGTCTTCAAAGCACTGCAAAATGTCAGTTTTTCTGTTTTACAGGAACAGTATTCAAACACTGCCTTATGAGAAAAGAGGTATAAATCCCTGAGTGGGATGCACACATCTCGAAGCACTTTCTAAGACAGCTTTTCTCCAGTTTTTATCTGAAGATAACTCCCTTTTCACCGTACCCGTGAATGTCCTTCCGAATGTCCCTTCACAAATCTGTCCATGATGCAACTTCAAAATTGTATAATAGAAAGAAAGTTTTATCCATGTGAAATGAATAGACATATCTATCACAAAGCTGTTTCACAGAAAACTTCTTTCCGCTTTTTGTCTGAGGATAGTTTCTTTTTCACCATAGCCTTTCATGTACTCCTGAATGTCCCCTGCTCAATTTTCCTCCAAACGGGATGTCCCATTCCTCTATGAGAAGAAAAGTATATCTCTGTGAGTAGAATGCACACGTCACAAGGCCGCTCCTCGGAAATCTTCCACCAGTATCTCTCTAAAGATATTTTCGTTTTCACCGGAAGCCTCAAATCGCTCCTGAGTATCCCTTAGCTGATTAACCTAAAACATTGTTAGAAGACTTCTCAATGAAAACGGAAGCTTAAATGTGCGAGTGGAAAACAGATGACCTAAAGAAGTTTCACAGACACTTTCCTTCTGGTGTTTATCGCATGGTATTTCTCTTCCAGCATATTATTAAGAGCGTTCCCAAATGTCCTGTCTCCGGTATCACAGAAACAGTGATTTAAACCTGCTCAATCCAGTGATCTATTTAACACTATGAGATGAATATATACATATCAAAGTAGTTGCTCTGATAATTTCTCTCCAGTATTCATCGGATGATGTTTCCTTTTTCACCACAAACCTCAAGGTGTCACTTAATATCCCTTCACAATTTCCTCAAAGACAGAGTTTCCAAACTGGTGACTTAGTGTAACCTTAACAATCTGAAACGAATGTACACGTCAGAGAGCAGTTTCCTGGAACACATTTTTCTGGGTTTTATTTCCGGATATTTCAATTTTCGCCAAAGTCTTCAATATACTGCAAAGTATCCCTTTTTCAATTTTACAGGAACTGTGTTCAAACACTGCTTTGTGAGAAAAGAGATATGTCTCCCTGAGTGGAATGCAGACATCACAAAGCAGTTTCTCAGGAAGTTTTTCTCCAATTGTTATTTGAAGATATCTCTTATTTCTCTAACACCTTCTATGTGCTACACAATGTCCTTTCACGAATCCATCCATGATGCAGTTTCAATATTTTTAATAGAAAAACAGTTTCATCTATATGAGATGCATAGAGATATCTGTCACAAAGCAGTTTCACAGAAAGTTTCTTTCCGGTTTTTGTCTGAGGATATTTCCTTTTCCACTATAGCAGTAAGCATACTCTTGAAGGTCCCCGGTAGCTATTACTAACAGCGGGATTCCATAAAACTCTATGAGAAGAGACGTTTAACTCTGTGTGGGAAATGCATATGTCACAAAGCATTTCTTCAGCAATCTCATTTCCAGTATCTATCTGAAGATATTTCCGTTTTCACCCTTAGCCTCAGAGCGCTCCTGATCATCCCTTAGCTGACTCAGGTAAAACAGTGTTAGGATACTGCTCAATGAAAATGGAAGCTTAATTGTGCGAGTGGATATAACCTGGAGCGGTTTTCCAGAATGTTTCCTTCTGGTTTCTATCAGAGGATATTGCTTTTATGGCATAATCCTGGGGGCGTTCCCAAATGTTCTTTCTCAGGTTCCACAGAAACAGTGATTTCAAACTGCTCAAGCCAAAGAATGGTGTAACTCTACGAGATAAATACACACATCACAAAGCAGTTCTTCCGCAAGCTTCTCTCCAGTTTTTATCGGAGGTCATTTCCTAACTCACCACAAGCCCAGGGGCACCTCTTAGTAACACATCAAAGATTCCTCAAAGACAGAGCTTCCAAACTGGGCAATGTAGTGTAAGCTTTAACTCTCTAAAATTAATGCACACGTTGGAGAGAATTTTCTTGGAATGCTTCTTTCTGGGTTTTATTTCATGATGTTTCACTTTTCATGATAGTTTTCAATGCGCTGCAAAGTATCACTTTTTCACTTTCAGAAGAACCTTGTTCAAATATTGCCTTATGATGAAAGAGATATAACTCCCTCAGTGGAATGCACACACCACAAAGAGGTTTCTCAGAAAGCTTCTCTCCAGTTTTTGTCTAACGATATCTTCTTTTACATCCTACACCTGAATGTGCTCCCAAATGTCCCTTCGCGAATGTGTCCATAACGCAGTTTCAAAACTGCGTAATATAAAGAAAATTTTCTCTATGTGAGATTAATACACATTTATCTCATAGAAGTTTCACAGAAATCTTCTTTCCAGGATTTTTCTGAGTATATATCCTTTATCACTACAGCAGTCCATATACTCTCAAATGTCCCCTCTATCGTTTTCTCCAAACGGGATTCCACAATACTCTATGAGAAGAAAACTATAACACTAGGAGTGGAATTCACACGTCACAAAGCAGCTCCTCAGATATCTTCTCTCCAGTATCTGTCGGAAATATTCTGTTTTTCACCATAAGCCTCAAAACCCTCCTGAGTACCCCTTAGCTGACTCACATAAAACAGTGTTAGAATACTGCTCAATGAAAACAGAAGCTTAATTGTCATAGTGGAATTCACGTTACCTAGAGAAGTAACACGGAGTGTTTCTTTCTCTTTTTTATTGGAAGGTGTTTCTTTTTCACATATTCTTGAGAGCATTCCCAAATATCTCTGCTCAGGTTCCACAGAGACAGAGATACCAAACTGCTCAATCCAAACAATGATTTAACTCTATGAGGTGATTATACACATAATAAAGCAGTTGCTCTGAAAGCTTCTGTGCAGTTTTCATTGGAAGACATTTCCATTCTCACCACCAGCCCAGGGGATGCAATTAATATCCTTTCACAAATTCCTCAAAGACAGAGCATCCAAACTGGGCAACGTAGTGTAAGCTTTAATTCTGTGAAATGAATACACAAGTCAGAGAGGAGTTTCATAGAACGCTTCTTTCCTCAATTTAATTCAGGCTATTTCACATTTTGGCAAAGTCGTCAATTCGCAGCAAAATATCCCTTTTACAGTTTTACAGGAACAGTTTTCAAAAAGTGCCTTATGAGAAAAGAGGCATTATTCCCTGAGTGGAATGCGCACATCACAAAGCAGTTTCTCAAAAAGCTTCTCTCCAGTTTTTATGTGAAGATATCTCCTATTTCCCCACAGGCCTGACTGTGCTCCCTAATGTCCCTTCACATTTCTGTCCATTATGCATTTCCAAAACTGCGTAATAGAAAAAAGTTTTCTCTATGGGAGTTGAGTAGACATATTTACCACAACGCAGTTTCACAGAAAACTTCTTTCAATTTTAATCTGATGATATTTCCTTTTTCACCATAGCTGTCCATATATTCTCGAATGTTCCCTTGTAGCTTTTTCTCCAAGCGGGATTCACCAGTCTTCTTGGAGAAAAGAAGTATAATCCTGTGAGTGGAATGCACATGTCACAAAGCAGCTCCTCGGAAATCTTCTCTCCAGTATGTATCTGAAGATGTTTCCTTTTTCACTGAAAGCCTCAAAGCACTCCAGCATATCACTTCACAGACTAAACCAAAACAATGTTAAAGCACTGCTGAATGAATACTGAAGCTTAACTGTGAGAGTGGACTTCACGTGACAAAGAGCAGTTTCACAGTGAGTTTTCTTCTGTTTTTTATCGGAGAGTTTTTCTTTTTCAGCATATTCTTAAGAGCATTCCAAAATGTCCTTTCTCAGTTTCCATAGAAAGAGTGAGTTCAAACTGCTCAATCCAAAGAATGATTTATTTCTATGAGATGCGTACACACATTACAAAGCAATTACTCCAAAAGATCCTGTCCAGTTTTCATCGAAAGGTGTTTCCTTTCTCTGAAGTGAATGCACAGGTCAGAGTGCAGTTCCCTGGAATCCTTCTTTCTGGGTTTTATTTCAGGATATTTGACTTTATGCCATAGTCTTCAATTCGCTACAAAATGTCACTTTTTCAGTTTTACAGGAAAAGTGTTCAAACACTGCCTTATGAGAAAAGAGGTATAAATCCCTGAGTGGAATGCACACATCTCAAAGCACTTTCTCAGACAGCTTCTCTCCAGTTTTAACCTGAAGATGACTCCCTTTTCACAGTACGCATGAATGTCCTGCCGAACACGCTTTTGCGAATCCGTCCATGATACAGTTTCAAACTGCGTAATAGAAAGAAAGTTTTATCCATGTGAAAAGAACAGACGTATCTATCACAAGGCAGTTTCACAGAAAGCTTCCTTCCAGTTTTTGTCTGAGGATAGTTCCTTTTTCTCCATACCCTTTCATAAACTCACGAATGTCCTCTGGTCGCTTTTTCTCCAGTTGGGATTTGCCATTCCTCTATAAGAAGAAGAGTATATCTCTGTGAGTGGAATGCACATGTCACAAGGCCGCACCTCAGAAATCTTCCTCCAGTATCTATGTAAAGATATTTCCGTTTTCACTGGAAGCCTCAAATCGCTCCCGACTATCCCTTAGCTGATTCACCTAAAACACTGTTAGAGTACTGCACAATGAATACAGAAGCTTAACTGTTCGAGTGGAAATCAAGCGACCTAGAGAAGTTTCACAGGCAGTCTCCTTCTGGCGTTTATTGGGTGGTGTTTCTTTTTCAGCATACTATTAAGGGCGTTCCCAAATGTCCTTTCTCATGTATCACAGAAACAGCAATTTAAAACTGATCAATCCAAAGAACGATTTAACTCTAGAAAATGAATACACACATCACAAAGCAGTTGCTCCGAAAATTTCTCTCTAGTTTTCATCAGAAGATGTTTCCTTTCTCACTCCAACCCTTCAGGTGTCACTTAATATCACTTCACAATTTCTAGAAAGACAGAGTTTCCAAACTGGGTGCCTTAGTGTCAGTTTTAACACACTGAAATGAACATACACATCAGAGAGCAGTTTCTTGGAACGCTTTTTCTGGGTTAAATTTCTGGATATTTCAATTTTCACCATAGCCTACAATACGCTGCAAAATACCTCTTTTTCACATTTACAGGAACAGTGTTCAAAAACTGCCTTGCGAGAAAAGAGGTAGAACTCCCAGAGTGGAATGCAGACATCACAAAGCAGTTTCTCAGAAAGCTTTTCTCCAATTGTATTCTGAAGATAACTCTTATTTCCTCACCAGCCTGTATGTGCTCTCGAATGTCCCTTCATGAATCCGTCCATGATGCAGTTTCCAAACTGCGTAATAGAAAGACCATTTCATCTATGTGAGATGAATAGACATATCTGTCATAAAGAAGTTTCACAGAAAGTTCATTTCCAGTTTTTGTCTGAGGATATTTCTTTTTCCAGAATAGCAGTAAATATACTCAAGAATATCCCTGGTATCTATTTCTCTCAATGGGATTCCATAAACCCCTATGAGAAGAGAAGTGCAACTCTGTGTCTGAAATGCATGCCTCACAAAGCATTTCTTCATCAATCTCCTCTGGAGTATATATCTGAAGATATGTCCGTTTTCACCATTAGCCTCAAAGTGCTCCCGATTATCCCTTAGCTGACCCACGTAAAACAGTGTTAGGATATTGCTCAATGAAAATGGAAGCTTAACTGTGTGAGTGGACTTGGTATGACCTGGAGCGGTTTTGCAGAATGTTGCCTTCTGGTTTTTATTGAAGGATATTTCTTTTTCAGCATATTCTTAACAGTGATCCCCAATGTTCTTTCCCAGGTTCCACATAAACATTGATTAGCCAGAATGGTTTCAATCTCCTGACCTTGTGATCTGCCCATTTCGGCCACCCATATTGCTGGGATTATGGGCTTGAGCCACCGAGCCTGGCCCGGATGGTATTTCTTGTACAGAATATTATTCAGAGCATTCCCAAATGTCCTTTTTCAACTATCACAGAAACAGCAATTTAAAACTGCTCACTCCAAAGAACAATTTGACTCTATGAGATGAATATACACATCACAAAGCAGTTGCTCTGAAAGTTTCTCTCCTGTTTTCATTGGAAGATGTTTCGTTTATCAGCACTAGTCTCTGGGTGTCACTTAATATCCCTTCACAACTTCCTCAAAGACAGAGTTTACAAAAGAGGCAACTTAGTGTAAGCTTTAACACTCTGAAGTGCATGTACACGGCAGAGAGCAGTTTCTTGGAATGCTTTTTTCTGGGTTTCATTTCCGGATATTTCAATTTTCTCCAGAGTCTTCAATACGATGCAAAGTATCTCTTTTTCACTTTTACAGGAACAGTGTTCAAACACTGCCTGTGAGAAAAGAGGTATAACTCCCTGAGTGGAATGCAGACATCACAAAGCAGTTTCTTAGAAAGTTGCTCTCCAACTGTTATCTGAAGTTATGTCCTATTTCCCCACCAGCCTGTATGTGATCCCAAATGTCCCTTTGTGCATCCATCCATGGTGCAGTTTCAAATCTGCGTAATAGAAAGGCAGTTTCATCTATGTGAGATGAATAGACATATCTGTCACAAAGCAGTTTCACAGAAAGTTTTTTCCAGTTTTTGTCTGATGATATTTCCTTTTCCATCATAGCAGTAAATATACTTCTGAATGATCCCAGTAGCTATTTATTTCAATGAGGTTACATAAACCCCTATGAGATGAGAAGATTAACTTTGTGTGGGAAATGCATACGTCACAAGCATTTCTTTATACATCTCCTCTCGAGTATCTATCTGAAGATATTTCCGTTTTCACCATTAGCCTCAAAGCGCTCTCGATTATCCCTTAGCTGACTCACTTAAAAGAGTGTTAGGATACTGCTCACTGAAAATGGAAGCTTAACTGTGCCAGTGGACTTGATATGACCTGGAGCGGTTTCACAGAAAGTTTCCATCTGGTTTCTGTAGAAGAATATTTCTTTTTCAACATATTTTTTTTTTTTTTTTTTTTTGAGATGTAGTCTTGCTCTGTCGCCCGGGCTGGGGTGCAGTGGCCAGATCTCAGCTCACTGCAAGCTCCTTCTCCCGGGTTTATGCCATTCTCCTGCCTCAGCCTCCCGAGTAGCTGGGACTACAGGTGCCTGCCACCTCGCCCGGCTAGTTTTTTTTGTATTTTTAGTAGAGACGGGGTTTCACCGTGTTAGCCAGGATGGTCTCAATCTCCTGACCTCGTGATCCGCCCGTCTCGGCCTCCCAAAGTGCTGGGATTACAGGCTTGAGCCACCGCACCTGGCCTTTTTCAGCATATTTTTAAGAGCGTTCCCAAACGTTCTTTCTCAGTTTCCACAGAAACAGTGATTTCAGACTGCTCAACCCAAAGAATGATGTAACTCTACGAGATGAATACACACATCACAAAGCAGTTGGTCCTCAAGCTTCTCTCCAGTTTTCATCAGAAGTCATTTCCTTACTCATCACAAGCCCAGGGGCGCCTCTTAATAACACCTCAAGTATTCCTCAAAGACAGAGTTTCCAAACTGGGCAATTTAGTGTAAGCTTTAACTCTCTGAAATGAATGCACACTTTAGAGAGCATTTTCTTGGAACGCTTCTTTATGGGTTTTATTTCAGGATTTTTCACTTTCGCGATAGTTTTCAATGCGTTGCAAAATATCTCTTTTTCACGTTCGGAAGATCCTTGTTCATACACTGTTTTATGATGAAAAAGGTATAACTCCCTCAGTGGAATGTACACACCACAAAGCAGTTTCTCAGAAAGCTTCTCTCAGTTTTTGTCTGACGATATCTCCTTTTACACTGCATGACTGAATGCGTTTCCAAATGTCCCTTGACGAATATGTCCATGATGCAGTTTCAAAACTGCATGATATAAAGAAAATTTTCTCTATGTGCAATGAATAGAAATGTCTATCACATAGCAGTTTCACAGAAAGCTTCCTTCCAGTATTTTTCTGAGTATATTTCCTCCTTCACCATAGCCGTCCACATTCTCTTGAATGTCCCCTGGTAGCGTTTTCTCCAAACGGGATTCCGCAATACTGTATGAGAAGAAACTATAACTGGGAATCGCCATACTGTTTTCCATAATGGTTGAACTAGTTTACAATCCCACCAACCATGTAAAAGTGTTCCTATTTTCCACATCCTCTCCACACCTGTTTTTTCCTGACTTTTTAATAATTGCCATTCTAACTGGTGTGAGATGGTATCTCATTGTGGTTTTGATTTGCATTTCTCAGATGGCGAGTGATGATGAGCATTTTTTCATGTGTCTGTTGGCTGTATGAATGTCTTCTTTTGAGAAATGTCTGTTCATATATTTGCCCACTTTTTGTTGGGGTTGTTTGTTTGTTTGTTTGTTTTTTGTAAATTTGTTTGAGTTCTTTGTAGGTTCTGCATATCAGCTTTTTGTCAGATGAGTAGATTGGAAAAATTTTCTCCCATTCTGCAGGTGGCCTGATCACTCTGATGGTAGTTTCTTTTGCTGTGAAGAAGCTCTTAGTTTAATTAGATCCCATTTTTCAATTTTGGCTTTTGCTGCCGTTGCTTTTGGTGATTTAGACATGAAGTACTTGCCCATGCCTATGTCCTGAATGGTACTACATAGGATTTCTTCTAGGGTTTTTATGGTATTAGGTCAAACATTTAAGTTCCAAATTCATCTTGAATTAATTTTCGTATAAGGAGTAAGGAAATGATCCAGTTTCAGCTTTCTACTTATGGCTAGCCAATTTTCTCAGCACCATTTTTTAAATAGGGAATCCTTTCCCCATTTCTTGTTGCTCTCAGGTTTGTCAAAGATCAGATTGCTGTAGATGTGTGGTATTATTTCTGAGGATTCTGTTCTGTTCCATTGGTCTATATCTCTGTTTTGGTACCAGTACCATGCTGTTTTGGTAACTGTAGCCTTGTAGTATAGTTTGAGGTCAGGTAGCGTGATGCCTTTAGCTTTGTTCTTTTGACTTAGGATTGTCTTGGCAATGCGGGCTCTGTTTTGGTTCCATATGAACTTTAAAGCAGTTTTTTCCAATTCTGTGCAGAAACTTATTGGTAGCTTGATGGGCATGGCATTGAATCTATAAATTACCTTGGGCAGTATGGCCATTTTCACGATATTGATTCTTCCTATCCATGAGCATGGTATGTTCTTCTATTTGTTTGTGTCCTCTTTTATTTCACTGAGCAGTGGTTTCTATTTCTCCTTGAAGAGGTCCTTTACATCCCTTGTAAGTTGGATTCCTAGGTATTTTATTCTCTCTGAAGCAATAGTGAATTGACGTTCATTCATGATTTGGTTCTCTGTTTGTCTCTTACTGGTGTATAAGAATGCATGTGATTTTTGCACATTAATTTTGTATCCTGAGACTTTGCTTAAGTCGCATATCAGTTTAAGGAGATTTTGGGCTGAGACAATGGAGTTTTCTAAATATACAATCATGTCATCTGCAAACAGGGACAATTTGCCTTCTTCTTTTCCTAACTGAATACCCTTGATTTCTTTCTCTTGCCTGATTGCCCTAGCCAGAACTTCAACAATATGTTGAATAGGAGTGGTGAGAGAGGGCATCCCTGTCTTGTGCCAGTTTTTAAAGGGAATTTTTCCAGCTTTTGCCCATTGAGTATGATACTGGCTGTGGGTTTGTCATAAATAGCTCTTATTATTTTGAGGTACGTTCCATCAATACCGAATTTATTGAGCGTTTTTAGCATGAAAGGCTGTAGAATTTTGTCGAAAGCAGGGATTCAACTTCTTCCTGGTTTAGTCTTGGAAGAGTGTACATGTCCAGGAAATTATCCATTTCTTCTAGATTTTCTAGTTGATTTGCATAGAGGTGTTTATAGTATTCTCTGATGGTAGTTTGTATTTCTGTGGGGTCGGTGGTGATATCCCCTTTATCATTTTTTATTGCGTCTATTTGATTCTTCTCTCTTTTCTTCTTTATTAGTCTTGCTAGCAGTCTGTCAATTTTGTTGATCCTTTCATAAAACCAACTCCTGGATTCATTGATTTTTTTGGAGGGTTTTTCATGTCTCTATCTCCTTCAGTTCTGCTCTGATCTTAGTTATTTCTTGCGTTCTGCTAGCTTTTGAATGTGTTTGCTCCTGCCTCTCTAGTTCTTTTAATTGTGACGTTAGAGTGTCAATTTTAGATCTTTCCAGCTTTCTCGTGTGGGCATTTAGTGCTATAAATTTCCCTCTACACACTGCTTTAAATGTGTCCCAGAGATTCTGGTATGTTGTATCATTGTTCTCATTGGTTTCAAAGAACATCTTTATTTCTGCCTTCATTTCGTTATGTACCCAGTAGTCATTCAGGAGCAGGTTGTTCAGTTTCCATGTAGTTGAGCGATTTTGATTGAGTTTCTTAGTCCTGAGTTCTAGTTTGATTGCACTGTGGTCTGAGAGACAGTTTGTTATAATTTCTGTTCTTTTACATTTGCTGAGGAGTGGTTTACTTCCAATTATGTGGTCAATTTTGGAATAAGTGCGATGTGGTGCTCTGAAGAATGTATATTCTGTTGATTTGGGGTGGAGAGTTCTATAGATGTCTATTAGGTGCAGAGATGAGATCAATTCCTGGTTATCCTTGTTAATTTTCTGTCTGGTTGATCTGTCTAATGTTGACAGTGGAGTGTTGAAGTCTCCCATGATTATTTTATGGGAGTCTAAGTCTCTTTGTAAGTCTCTAAGAACTTGCTTGATGAATCTGGGTGCTCCTGTATTGGGTGCATATATATTTAGGATAGTTAGCTCTTCCTGTTGAATTGATCCCTTTACCATTATGTAATGGCCTTCTTTGTCTCTTTTGATCTTTGATGGTTTAAAGTCTGTTTTATCAGAGACTGGGATTTCAAATCCTGCTTTTTTTTGTTCTCCATTTGCTAGGTAGATCTTCCTCCATCCCTTTATTTTGAGCCTATATATGTCTCTGCATGTGAAATGGGTCTCCTGAATACAGCAGACTGATGGGTCTTGACTCTTTATCCAGTTTGCCAGTCTGTGTCTTTTAATTGCAGCATTTAGTCCATTTACATTTAAGGTTAATATTGTTATGTGTGAACTTGATCCTGCCATTATGATATTAACTGGTTATTTTGGTTATTTTGCTCGTTAGTTGATGCAGTTTCTTCCTAGCCTCGATGGTCTTTGCATTTTGGCATGTTTTTGCAATGGCTGGTACCAGTTGTTCCTTTCCATGTTTAGGGCTTCCTTCAGGGTCTCTTGTAAGGCAGGCCTGGTGGTGACAAAATCTCTACGCATTTGCTTATCTGTAAAGGATTCTATTTCTCCTTCACTAATTAAACTTAGTTTGGCTGGACATGAAATTCTGGGTTTAAAATTCTTTTCTTTAAGAACGTTGAATATTGGCCCCCACTCTCTTCTGGCTTGTAGAGTTTCTGCCGAGAGATCTGCTGTTAGTCTGATGGGCTTCCCTTTGTGTGTAACCCGACTTTTCTCTCCGGCTGCCCTTAAGATATTTTCCTTCATATCAACTTTGGTGAATCTGGCAATTATGTGTCTTGGAGTTGCTTTACTGGAGGAATATCTTTGTGGCGTTCTCTGTATTTCCTGAATTTGAATGTTGGCCTGCCCTACAAGGGTGGGGAAGTTCTCCTGGATGATATCCTGAAGAGTGTTTTACAACTTGGTTCCATTTTCCCTCTCACTTTCAGGAACCCAAATCAGACGTAGATTGATCTTTTTACATAATGCCATACTTCTTGCAGGCTTTTTTCATTTCGTTTTCTTCTTTTTTCTTTTGTTTTCTCTTGTCGCTTCATTTCATTCATTTGATCCTCAATAGCTGATACTCTTTCTTCCAGTTGATCGAGTCAGTTACTGAAGCTTGTTCATTTGTCATGTATTTCTTGTGTCATGGTTTTCATCTCTGTCATTTTGTTTATGACCTTCTCTGCATTAATTAGTCGAGCTGTCAATTCTTCCACTCTTTTTTCAAGATTTTTAGTTTCTTTGCACTGGTTATGTAATTCCTCCTTTAGCTCTGAGAAAGTTGATGGGCTGAAGCCTTCTTCTCTCATCTCATCAAAGTCGTTCTCTGACCAGCTTCGATCGGTTGCTGGCGATGAGCTGCAGTCCTTTGCAGGGGGAGATGCGCTCTTATTTTTTGAATTTCCAGCTTTTCTGCCCTGCATTTTCCCCATCTTTGTGGTTTAATCTGCCTCTGGTCTTTGATGATGGTGACATACTGTTGGGTTTTTTTTTATAGGTGTCCTTCCTGTTTGATAGTTTTTCTTCTATCATTCAGGACCCTCATCTGCCAGTCTGTTGGACATTGCTTGAGGTGCACTCCAGAACCTGTTTGCCTGGGTATCAGCAGCAGAGGTTGCAGAAGATAGAATATTGCTGAACAGCGAGTGTACCTGTCTGATTCTTACTTTGGAAGCTTCCTCTCAGGGGTGTACTCCACCCTGTGAGGTGTGGGGTGTCAGACTGCCCCTAGTGGGGGATGTCTGCCAGTTAGGCCACTCAGGGTTCAGGGACCCACTTGAGCGGGCAGTCTGTCCCCTCTCAGATCTCAACCTCCGTGTGGGGAGGTCCACTGCTCTCTTCAAAACTGTCAGACAGAGTCGTTTGCGTCTGCAGAGGTTTCTGCTGCTTTTTTGTTGTTGTTGTTTAGCTGTGCCCTGTCCCCAGATGTGGAGTCTACAGAGACAGGTAGGTTTCCTTGAGCTGTTGTGAGCTCCACCAGGTTCGAGCTTCCCAGCAGCTTTGTTTACCTACTTAAGCCTCAGCAGTGGCAGGAGCCCCTACCCCAGTCTCACTACTGCCTTGTGGTTAGATTGCAGACTGCTGTGCTAGAAATGAGGGAGGCTTCGTGGCTGTGGGACCTTCCAAGCCAGGTATGGGGTATAATCTCCTGGTGTGCCCATTTGCTTAAAGCACAGTATTGGGGTGGGTGTTACCCGATTTTCCAGGTGTTGTGTGTCTCAGTTCCCCTGGCTAGGAAAAGGGATTCCCTTCCCCCTTGTGCTTCCAGATGATGTGATGCCTCGCCCTGCTTCAGCTCTCACTGTTCAGGCTGCAGCAGTTGACCAGCACCGGTTTCTGGCACTCCCTAGTGAGATGACCCCTGTACCTCAGTTTAAAATGCAGAAATCACCGGTCTTCTTTGTCGCTCACAGTGGGAGTTGTAGACTGGAGCTGTTCCTATTCGGCCATCTTGCTCCACCCCCCTGGGCATTTCCTTTTCACATATTCTTGAGAGTGTTCCCAAATGTCTCTGCTCAGGTTACACAGAAACAGAGATGTCAAACTGCTCAATCCAAACAATGATTTAAGGCTATGAGACAATTGCACACATCACAAAGCAGTCGCTCTGAATGATTCTCTGCAATTTTCATTGGAAGACGTTCCTTTTCTCACCACAAGCCCAGGGGAAGCACTTAATATCCATTCACAAATTCCTCAAAGACAGAGCTTTCAAAATGGGCAACGTATTGTAAGCTTCAACTCTCTGAAACGAATGCACACGTCAGCGAGGAGTTTCTTAGAATGCTTCCTTTCTGGTTTTAATTCAGGATATTTCACTTTTTGCCAAATTCTTCAATTTGCTGCAACATATCCCTTTTTCAGTTTTACAGGAACAGTGTTCAAAAAGTGCCTTATGAGAAAAGAGGTATAATTCCCTGAGTGGAATGCACACATCACAAAGCAGTTTCTCAGAAAGCTTTTCTCCAGTTTTTATGTGAAGATATCTCCAGTTTCCACACAGGCCTGGATGTGCTACCTAATGTCCCTTCGCATTTCTGTCCTTTATGCAGTTTTAAAACTGCATAATAGAAAAAAGCTTTTTCTATGGGAGGTGAGTAGACATATCTATCACAATGCAGTTTCACAGAAAGCTTCTTTCCAGATTTGTCTGAGGATATTTCCTTTTCCACCATAGCAGTCCGTATATTTTCGAATGTCCCCTTGTAGCTTTTCCTCCAAATGGGATTCCACATTCTGTTTCGAGAATAGAGGTATAACCCTGTTAGTGGAATGCACATGTCACAAAGCAGCTCGTTGGAAATCTTCTCTCCGGTATGTATCTGAAGATCTTTCCTTTTACTCTGAAAGCCTCAGAGCGCTCCAGCATATCACTTCACAGACAAAACAAATTAGTGTTAGAATACTGCTCAATGAAAACCGTAGCTTAACTGTGCAAGTGGACTTCATGTGACAAAGAGTAGTTTCACAGAAAGTTTTCTTCTGTTTTTTATCGGAGGGTATTTCTTTTGCAGCATATTCTTAAGAGCATTCCCAAATGTCCTTTCTCAGGTTCCACAGAAACAGTGACTTCAAACTGCTCAAACCAAAGAAATATTTAATGTTTTGAGATGCATACACACTTTACAATGCAGTTACTCTGACGGATCCTGTCCAGTTTTCATCCAAAGCCGTTTCGTTTCTAACCACAAGACTCTGGGCACCACTTAATATCCCTTCACAGATTCTTCAAAGACAGAGTTTTCAAATGGGGCAAAGAATTGTAAACATAAATTTTCTGACATGAATGCGCACATCAGAGTGCAGTTTCTTGGAATCCTTCTTTCTGGGTTTTATTTCAGGATAATTGACTTTTCATCATAGTCTTCAATTCGCTGCAAAATGTCACCTTTTCAGTTTTATAGGAACAGTGTTCAAACACTGCCTTATGAGAAAAGAGGTATAAATCCCTGAGTGCAATGAACACATCTCAAAGCAATTTCTCAGAGAGCTTCTCTCCAGTTTTTATCTGAAGATAACTCCGTTTTCACAGTACACCTGAATGTCCTGCCGAATGTCGCTTCACGAATCCGTCCATGACGCAGTTTCAAAGCTGTTTAATAGAAAGAAAGTTTCATCCATGTGAAGTTAATAGACGTATCTATTACAAAGTAGTTTCCCAGAAAGCTTCTTCCTAGTTTTTGTCTGAGGATACTTCCTTTTTCACCATAGCCTTTCATATACTCCTGAATGTCCCCTGGTCGTTTTTTCTCCAAACGGAATTCCCCATTCCTCTATGATTAGAAAAGTATATCTCTGTGAGTAGAATGCACACGTCACATGGCCGCTCCTCGGAAATCTTCCTCCAGTATCTATCTAAAGATATTTCCATTTTCACCGGGAGACTCAAATTGATCCCGAGTATACCTTAACTGATAAACCTATAACATTGTTAGAATACTGCTCAATGAAAACAGAAGCTTTACTGTGCGAGTGGAATTCAAGCGACCTACAGAAGTTTCACAGACAGTTTCCGTCTGGCTTTTATCAAGTGGTATTTCCTTTTCAGCATGTTAGTAAGAGCGTTCCCAAATGTCCTTTCTCTGGTATCACAGAAACAGCAATTTAAAACTGCTCAATCCAAAGAACGATTTAACTCTATGAGTGGAATTCACACGTCACAAAGCAGCTCCTCAGATATTTTCTCTCCAGTATCTGTCTGAAGATATTTTCGTTTCCACCATAAGCCTCAAAATGCTCCCGAGTATCCCTTAGCTGACTCACCTATAGAGTGTTAGCATACTGCTCAGTGAAAACAGAAGTTTAACTCTGCGATTGGAATTCACATGATAGAGCAGTATCACAGAGTGCTTCCTTCTGATTTTTATTGGAGGTTGTTTCTTTCTCACATATTCTTGAGTGCGTTCACAAATGTCCTTGCTCAGGTTCCACAGAAGCAGAGATATCAAAATGCTCAATCCAAAGAATGATTAAACTCTATGAGGTGATTCCACATATCACAAAGCAGTTGCTCTGAAAACTTCTCTGCAGTTTTCATCGGAAGACGTTTCCTTTCACACCTCAAGCCCGGGGGAACCACTTAATATACCACCGCAAATTCCTCAAAGACAGAGTTTCCAAATTGGGCAACGTAATGTAAGCTTTGTCTCTCTGAAATGAATGCACACGTCAGAGAGAAGTTTCTTAGAACGCTCCTTTCCTGTTTTTAATTCAGGATATTTCACATTTCATCAAAGTTTTAATTCGCTGCAAAATATCCCTTTTACAGTTTTCCAGGAAGAGTGTTCAAAACCTGACTCATGAGAAAAGAGGTATAATGCACATATCACAAAGCAGTTTCGCAAAAGTCTTCTCTCCAGTTTTTATGTGCAGATGTCTCCTATTTCCCCACAGGCCTGAATGTGCTCCCTAATGTCCCTTCACTTTTCCGCCCATTATGCAGTTTCAAAACAGTGCAATAGAAAAAAATTTTTTCTATGGGAGGTGATTAGATATGTCAATCACAAAGCAGTTTCACAGGAAGCTTCTTTCCAGTTTTAGTCCGATGATAATTACTTTTCCACCATAGCAGTCGATATGTTCTCGAATGGCCCCTTGTACCTTTTTCTCCAAACGGGATGACCCAGTCTTCCAGGAGAAAAGAAGTATAACCCTGTGTGTCGAATGCACATGTCACAAAGCAGCCCCTCGGAAATCTTCTCTCCGGTATGTATCTGAAGATGTCTCCTTTTTCACCAAAAGCCTCAGCGTTCCAGCATATCACTTCACAGAGTAAACAAAAACAGTGTTAGAATACTGCCCAATGAATAACGAAGCTTAACTGTGCGAGTGGACTTCACGTGACAAAGCTCAGTTTCACAGAAAGTTTTCTTTTGTTTTTTATCATAGGGTATTTCTTTTCAGCATATTGTTAAGAGCGTTCCCAAATGTCCTTTCTCAGGTTCCACGGAAATAGTGAGTTCAAACTGCTCAATCCAAAGAATGATTTAATTCTTTGAAATGCATACACACATTACAAAGCAGGTACTTCGAAAGATTCTGTCCAGTTTTCTTCGGAAGGTGTTTCATTTCTCACCACAAGACTCCAGGTGAAACTTAATATCCCTTCACATATTCTTCCAAGACAGAGTTTCCATATGGGGCAACGTAGTTTGAACCTTAACTCTCTGAAATGTATGCACACGTCAGATCGCAGTTTCTTGGAATCCTTCTTTCTGGGTTTTATTTCAGGATATTTCACTTTTTGTCATAGACCTCAATGGTCTGCAAAATGTCACTTTTTCAGTTTTACAGGAACAGTGCTCAAACACCGCCTTATGAGAAAAGAGGCATAAATCCCTGAGGGGAATGCACACATCTCAAAGCACTTTCTCAGACAGCTTCTCTCCACGTTTTATCTGAAGACAACTCCCATTTCACCATACGCCTGAATTTCCTGCCGAGCCTCCCTTCGGGAATTCGTCCATGGCACACTTTCAAAACTGCGTAATAAAAAGAAAGTTTTATCCATGTGAAATGCATATACACATCTATCACAAAGCAGTTTCACAGAAAGATTCTTTCCAGTTTTTGTCTGAGGATAATTCCTTTTTCACCATAGTCTTTCATATACTCCTGAATGTCCCCTGGTCGCTTTTTGTCAAATGCGATTTCCCATTCCTGTTTGAGAAGAAAAGTATATCTCTGTGAGTAGAATGCAAATGTCACAAGGCCGCTCCTCGGAAATCTTCCTCCAGTATCTATCTAAAGATATTTCCATATTCACCAGAAGCCTCAAATTGTTCCCGAATATCCCTTAGCTGATTAAACTAAGACATTGTTAGAATCCTGCTCAATGAAAACAGAAGCTTAACTGTGCAAGTGGAATTCAAGTGACCTAGAGAAGTTTCACAGACAGTTTCCTTCTGGTGTTTATTGGATGATATTTCTTTTTTCTCTTTTGGGGACGAAGTGTCGCTCTGTTGCTCACACTGCAGTGCAGTGTCCTGATCTCAGCTCACTGTAAGCTCCACCTCCCGGGTTTATGCCATTCTCATGCCTCAGTCTCCCGAGTAGCTGGGACAACAGGTGCCCGCCACCTCGCTCGGTTGGTTTTCTGTATTTCTTAGTAGAGACGGGGTTTCACCCTATTAGCCAGGATGGTTTCGATCTCCTGGCATTGTGATCCGCACATTTCAGCCTCCCAAAGTGCTGGGATTACAGGCTTGAGCCTCTGCTCCCGACCCGGATGGCATTTCTTTTACAGCATATTATTAAGAGCGTTCCCAAATGTCCTTTCTCAGGTATCACAGAAACAGCGATTTGAAACTGCTCAATCCAAAGAACGATTTAACTCTATGAGATGAATACACATATCACAAAGCAGTTATTCCGAAACTTTCTCTCCAGTTTTAATTGGAATACGTTTATTTTCTCATCACAAGCATCTGGGTGTCACTTAATATCCCTTCGCAATTTCCTCAAAGACAGAGTTTCCAAACGGATCCACTTAGCGTAAGCTTTAACACTCTGAAGTGAATGTACACTTCAGAGAGCAGTTTCTTTTAACGCATTTTTCTGGGTTTTATTTCCGGATATTTCAATTTTGGCCATAGTCTTCAATATGCTGCAAAATATCTCTTTTTCACTTTGACAGGAACAGTGTTCAAACACTACCTTGTGAGAAAAGAGGTATAACTCCCAGAGTGGAATGCAGACATCACAAAGCAGTTTCCAGAAAGTTTCTCTCCAATTGTTATCTGAAGATATCTCCTATTTCCCCATCAGCCTGTATGTGCTCCCGAATGTCCCTTCGTGAATCCATCCATGATGCAGTTTCAAACCTGCGTAATAGAAAGACAGTTTCATCTATGTGAGATGAATAGACATATCTGTCACAATGCAGTTGCACAGAAAGTTTCTTTCCAGTTTTTGTCTGAGGATATTTCTTTTTCCACCATAGTAGTAAATATACTCCTGAATGTCCCCAGTAGCTATTTCTCCCAATGGGATTCCTTAAACCCCTATGAGAAGAGGAGTTTAACTCTCTGTGGGAAATGCGTACGTCACAAAACTTTTCTTCATCAATCTCCTCTCGAGTATCTATTTGAAGATATTTCCGTTTTCACCATTAGCCTCAAAGCGCTCCCGATTATCCCTTAGCTGACTCATGTTAAATAGTGTTAGGATACTGCTCAATGAAAACGGAAGCTTAACTCTGCGAGTGGACTTGATATTACCTGGAGCAGTTTCACAGAATGTTTCTTTCTGATTTTTTAAAGAGGATATATCTTTTTCAGCATATTCTTAGGAGCGTTCCCAAGTGTTCTTTCTTAGTTTCACAGAAACATTGATTTCAAACTGCTCCATCCAAAAAATGATGTAACACTATGAGATGAATACACACGTCACAAAGCAGCTGCTCTGAAAGCTTCTCTCCAGTTTCCATCCGAAGTCGTTTCCTTACTCACCACAAGCCCACGGGCGCCTCTTTTTTTTTTTCTTTCTTTTTTTTTTTTTATAATCAGAATGCATTTATTCATTCAAACGTCAAGTTATTGAGTACATATTTATCGAGCTCCTTATATTCAAGGCATTTGACTAGAGGTGGAGGATACCGTGATAAACTGTTTTCTCAAAGACACAAATAGGTACACTATAAACGATATAATTTAAATATCTCACAATTTTATCTACTGTATACAAATAAAATACATACATACACACACATATGCAATGAAGTATATACAACATGAAAACACAGCATGGCCAGGCGCAGTGGCTCACGCCTGTAATCCCAGCACTTTGGGAGGCCAAGACGGGCGGATGACGAGGTCAGTAGATCGAGACCATCCTGGCTAACACGGTGAAACCCCATCTCAACTGAAAATACAAAAAATTAGCCAGGCACAGTGGCAGGCTCCTGTAGTCCTGGTGACTCGGAGGCTGAGGCAGGAGAATGGCATGAACCCGAGAGGCAGAGCTTGAGCCAAGATCGTGCCACTGCACTCCAGCCTGGGGACAGAGCAAGACTCCGTCTCAAAAAAAACAAAGAACAAAGAACAACAAACAAAAAAAACCCCACAGCACACTCATTCTTTCTCTAGGTTCAGACAGTCATGTAGTCTAAAATTCCATGGGAGCTACAATAGAGTACATGATGACACTTCTCTCTCCTCCCTTGGGTCTCTGTCTGCCCACTGTCTTATCTCCCAGCACAACCAGCACCATCAATTCTTTGGTTTCCCCTCCAGAACAAATATGTTTATCTTTTTTTTTTTTTTTTTGGAGATATGATCTTCTTCTGTCACCCAAGCTACAGTGCAGTGGAATGATCATGGCTCACTGCAGCCTCGGTTCCCAGGGCTCCAGTCAACCTCTTGTCTCAGCCTCCTGAGTAACCAGGACCACAAGCAGGCACCACCATATCCAGCTAAGTTTTTTTTTTTTTTTTTTTTTTTTTTTTTTTTTTTTTTTTTTTTT
>NW_022335185.1:50745-60620 GCF_002776525.5 Piliocolobus tephrosceles
TTTTTTTTTTTTTTTTTTTTTTTTTTTAGATACACAGTGTCACCATGCTGCCCAGGCTGGTCTCGAACTAATGGGCTCAAGAAATCTACATGCCCTGGCCTCTCAAAGTGCTGCGACTACAGGCGTCAGTCACCACATGCAGTCTCAGGGTAAAAATGTTTAAATATTGCCATGGGCACCTCTTAAGAACACCTCAAAGATTCCTGAATAACAGAGCTTCCAAACTGGACAATGTAGTGTAAGCTTTAACTCTCGGAAATGAATGTACACGATAGAGAGCATTTTATTGGAATGCTTCTTTCTGGGTGTCATTTCAGGATATTTCACTTTTCACGATAGTTTTCAACACGTTGCAAAATATCACTTTTTCACTTTCAGAAGAACCTTGTTCAAACACTGCCTTATGATGAAAGAGGTACACCTCCCTCAGTGGAAGGCGCACACCACAAAGCAGTTTCTCAGAAAGCTTCTCTTCAGGTTTTGTCTGACAATATCTCCTTTTACAAACTGCTCAAACCAAACAATGATTTAACTCTATGAGGTGATTACACTCATTACAAAGCAGTTGCTCTGAAATATTCTCTGCAATTTTCATCGGAAGACATTTCCTTTCTCACGACAAGCCCGGGGAAGCACTTAGTATACCTTTACAAATTCCTCAAAGAAAGAGCTTCCAATCTGAGCAATGTAGTGTAAACTTTAACTCCCTTAAATGAATGCACATGTCAGAGAGGAGTTTCTTAGAATGCTTCCTTTCTGGTTTAATTCATGGTATTTCACATTTTGCCAAATTCTTCAATTTGCTGCAAAATATCCCTTTTACAGTTTTACAGGAACAGTGTTCAAAAAGTGCCTTATGGGTAAAGAGGTATAATTCCCTTAGTGAAATGCACACATTACAAAGCAGTTTCTCAGAAAGCTTCTCTGCAGTTTTTATGTGAAGTTATCTCCTATTTCTCCACAGGCCTGAATGTGCTCCATAATGTCCCTTTGCATTTCCGTCCATTACTTAGTTTCAAAACTGCGTAAGAGAAAAATGTTTTATGTATGGGAGGTGAATAGATATATATACCACAAAGCCGTTTCAGAAAGCTTCTTTCCAGTTTTTGTCTAATGATATTTCCTTTTTCACCATAGCAGCCCCTGTATTCCCGAATGTCCCCTTGTAGCTCTTCCTCCAAATGGAATTCCCAAATCTTCTAGGAGAAAAAATGGATAACCCTGTGAGTGGAATGCACATGTCCCAAAGCAGGGACTCGGAAATCTTCTCTCCAGTATGTATCTGAAGATGTTTTCTTTTTCACTGAAAGCCTCAGAGTGCTCCAGCATATGACTTCACAGACTAAACAAAAACAGAGTTAGAATACTGCTCAATGAAAACCGAAGCTTAACTGTGAGATTGGACTTCACATGACAAAGAGCACATTCACACAAAGTTTTCTTCAGTTTTTTATTGGAGGGTATTTCTTTTTCAGCATATTTTTAAGAGCATTCCCAAATATCCTTTCTCAGGTTCCACAGAAACAGTGAGTTCAAACTGCTCAATCCAAAGAATGATTTAAATCTATGAGATGATTACACACATCACAAAGCAGTTGCTCTAAAAACTTCTCTGCGGTTTTCACCGGAAGATGTTTCCTTTCTCACCACAAGCCCAGGGGAACCACTTAATATCCCTTGACAGATTTCTCAAAGACAGAGCTTCCAAACTGGGAATGTAATGTAAACTTTAACACTCTGAAATGAATGTACACATTAGAGAGCATTTTCTTGGAATGCTTTTTTTCTGGGTTTTATTTCAGGATATTTCACTTTTCATGACAGTTTTAAACGTGTTGCAAAATATAACCTTTTCACTTTCGGAAGAACTGTGTTCAAATACTGCCTTATGATAAGAGAGGTATAACTCCCTCAGTGGAATGCACACACTACCAATCAGTTTCTCAGGAAACTTCTCTCCATTTTTTGTCTGACGATATCTTGTTTTACTCCATAAGCCTGAATGTGCTCCCTAATATCCCTTCGCATTTCCGTCCAATACGCAGTATCAAAACTGTGTAATATAAAGAAAATTTTCTCTATGTGAGACGAATAGACATGTCTATCACATAACAGTTTCACAGAAAACTTCTTTCCAGTTTTTTCTGAGTATATTTTTTTCAAAATAGCCATTCATGTTCTCTCGAATGTCCCATTGTAGCTTTTTCTCCAAACGAGATTCCCCAATCTTCCAGGAGAAAAGATGTATAACCCTGTGAGTGGAATGCATATGTTACAAAGCAGCTCCTCGGAAATCTTCTCTCTGGTATGTATCTGAAGATGTTTCCTTTTTCACCAAAAGCCTCAGAGTGCTCCCGAGTATCCCTTAGCTGACTCACCTAAAAGAGTGTTAGAATACTGCTCAGTGAAAGCCGAGGCTTAATTTTGTGAGTGGACTTCATGTAACAAAGAGCAGTTTCACAGAAAGTTTTCTTCTGTTTTTTATCGGAAGCTGTTTCTTTTTCAGCATATTCTTAAGAGTGTTCCCAAATGTCCTTTCTCAGGTTCCTCAGAAACAGTGAGTTTAAACTGCTCAATCCAAAAATTGATTTAATTCTATGAGATGGGTGCACACATCACAAAGCAGTTACTCTGAAAGCTTCTCTGCAGTTTTCATCGGAACATGTTTCCTTTCTCACCACAAGCCCAGGGAAACCACTTAGTATCCCTTCACAAATTCCTCAAAGCAGAGCTTCCAAACTTGGCAACGTAGTGTAAGCTTTAACTCTGTGAAATTAATACACACGTCAGAGAGGAGTTTCATAGAACGCTTCTTTCCTGGTTTTAATTCAGGCTATTTCACATTTCGGCAAAGTCTTCAATTCACTGCAAATTATCCCTTTTTCAGTTTTACATGAACAGTGTTCAAAAAGTGCCATTGGAGAAAAGAGGTATAATTCCCTGAATGGAATGCACACATCACACAGCAGTTTCTCAGAAGGCTTCTCTCCAGTTTTTATGTGAAGTTATCTCTTATTTCCACACAGGCCTGAATGTGCTCCATAATGTCCCTTCGCGTTTCCTTCCATTTTGTGGTTTCAAAATGGCATAGTAGAAGAAGGTTTTATCTATGTGAGGTGAATAGACATATCTACGACCACGCAGTTTCACAGAAAGCTTCTTTCCACTTTTTGTCTGATGATATTTCCTTTTTCACCATAGCCGTCCTTGTATTCCCGAATGTCCCCTTGTAGCTTTTTCTCCAAATGGGATTTTCCCATCTTCTAGGAGTAAAAGGATTACCCTGTGAGTGGAATGAAAATGTCACAAAGCACCTCGTCAGAAATCTTCTCTCCAATATCTATCTGAAGATGTATTCTTTTTCATGGAAAGCCTCAGAGCTTTCCAGCATATCACTTCACAGACTAAAGAAAAACAATTTTAGAATACTGCTCAATGAAAACCGAATCTTAAGTGGACTTCACATGACAGAGCAGTTTCACAGAAAGTTTTCTTCTGTTTTTTATCAGAAGGTATTTCTTTTTCAACATATTCTTAAGAGCATTCCCAAATGTCCTTTCTCATGTTCCACAGAATCAGTGACTTCAAACTGCTCAATCCAAAGAATGATTTAATTTGTTGTGATGTGCACACACATTACAAAGCAGTTACTCCGAAAGATTCTGTTCAGTTTTCAATGGAAGGCGTTTCCTCTCTCACCAAAAGCCTCCGGGTGCCACTTAATATCCCTTCACAGATTCTTCAAAGACAGAGTTTCCAAACGGGGCAATGTAGTGTAAACTTTAACTGTCTGAAATGAATGCACACTTCAGAGCGCAGTTTCCTGGAATTCTTCTTTCTGGGTTTTATTTCAGGATATTTGACTTTTCACCGTAGTCTTCAATGTGCTCCAAAATGTCACTTATTCTCTTTTACAGGAACAGTGTTCAAACACTGCCTTATGAGAAAAGAGGTATAAATCCCTGAATGCAATGCACACATCTTAAAGCACTTTCTCAAACAGCTTCTCTCCAGTTTTTACCTGAAAATAACTCCCTTTTCACCATATGCCTGAATGTCCTGCCGAACACGCCTTCGTGAATCCGTCCATGATGCAAATAGAAAGAAAGTTTTATCCATGTGAAATGAACAGACATATCTATCACAAGGCAGTTTCACAGAAAGCTTCCTTCCAGTTTTTGTCTGAGGATAGTTCCTTTTTCTCCATAACCTTTCATAAACTCAAGAATGTCCCCTGATTGCTTTTTCTCCAAACGGGATTTCCCATTCCTTTATGAGAAGAAAAGTATATCTCTGTGAGTGGAATGCACACATTCCAAGGGCACTCCTCGGAAATCTTCCTCCACTATCTATCTAAAGATATTTCCATTTTCAGCGGAAGCCTCAAATCGCTCCCGACAATTCCTTAGCTGATTAACCTAAAACATTGTTGGAGTACTGCTCAATGAAAACAGAAACTTAACTGTTCGAGTGGAAATCAAGTCACCTTGAGAAGTTTCACAGGCAGTTTCCTTCTGGCGTTTATTGGATGGTGTTTCTTTTTTTTTTTTTTTTTTTTAAATTTGTAAAAAGTTATGTATTTATATTTCAATAGCTTTTGGGGTACAAGTGGTTTTTGGTTACATGAATAAATTGTACAGTGGTGAAGTTTGAGATTTTAGCATACCCATCATCTGAGTAGCATACATTGTATCCACTATGTAGTTTTTTATACTCACCCTCTGTAACTACTCCATCTTCTGAGTCTCTAATGTCCACTCTCTATGCTTTGCATACTGATAGCTTAGCTCCCACTTGTAAGTGGAAACGTGTGGTATTTGGTTTTCTTTTTTTTTTTTTTTTTTTTTTTTTGAATATATGCAATCTTTATTTGTCAATTACATATTTTAAAAGTAAGAAAAAAAGGAAACCAAAACATTGAGTAGACAAAAGTAGAGGAGAAAAAACAAACGAAGCCTTTAAAGTCCTATTCCTTGGTTTTTTTTTTTTTTTTTTTTTTTTGGAGACAGAGTCTTGCTATGTCGCCCAGGCTGGAGTGCAGTGGTGCTATCTCTGCTCACTGCAAGCTCCTCCTCCCGGGTTCATGCCATTCTCTTGCCTCAGCCTCCCGAGTAGCTGGGATTTCAGGCACCCGCCACCACGCCCGGCTAATTTTTTGTATTTTTAGCAGAGACGGGATTTCACCATGTTAGCCAGGATGGTCTCGATCTCCTGACTTTGTGATCCGCTGGCTTCAGCCTCCCAGAGTGCTGGGATTACAGGCATGAGCCACCACGCCCAGCCTAAAGCCCTATTCTTTTTTTTTTTTTTTTTTTATTTTTATTATACTTTAAGTTCTAGGGTACATGTGCATAACGTGCAGGTTACATATGTATACATGTGCCATGTTGGTGTGCTGCACCCATCAACTCGTCAGCACCCATCAATTCATCATTTATATCAGGTATAACTCCCCAATGCAATCCCTCCCCCTTCCCCCCTCCCCATGATAGGCCCCAGTGTGTGATGTTCCCCTTCCCGAGTCCAAGTGAGCTCATTGTTCAGTTCCCACCTATGAATGAGAACATGCGGTGTTTGGTTTTCTCTTCTTGTGATAATTTGCTAAGAATGATGGTTTCCAGCTGCATCCATGTCTCTACAAAGGACGCAAACTCATCCTTTTTTATGGCTGCATAGTATTCCATGGTGTATATGTGCCACATTTTCTTAATCCAGTCTGTCACTGATGGACATTTGGGTTGATTCCAAGACTTTGCTATTGTGAATAGTGCCGCAATAAACATACGTGTGCATGTGTCTTTGTAGTAGCATAATTTATAATCCTTTGGGTATATACCCAGTAGTGGGATGGCTGGGTCATATGGTACATCTAGTTCTAGGTCCTTGAGGAATCGCCATACTGTTTTCCATAATGGTTGAACTAGTTTACAATCCCACCAACAGTGTAAAAGTGTTCCTATTTCTCCACATCCTCTCCAACACCTGTTGTTTCCTGATTTTTTAATGATTGCCATTCTAACTGGTGTGAGATGGTATCTCATTGTGGTTTTGATTTGCATTTCTCTGATGGCGAGTGATGATGAGCATTTTTTCATGTGTCTGTTGGCTGTATGAATGTCTTCTTTTGAGAAATGTCTGTTCATATCCTTTCCCCACTTTTTGATGGGGTTGTTTGTTTTTTTCTTGTATATTTGTTTGAGTTCTTTGTAGATTCTGGAAATTAGCCCTTTGTCAGATGAGTAGATTGCAAAAATTTTCTCCCATTCTGTAGGTTGCCTGTTCACTCTGATGGTAGTTTCTTTTGCTGTGCAGAAGCTCTTTAGTTTAATGAGATCCCATTTGTCAATTTTGGCTTTTGCTGCCGTTGCTTTTGGTGTTTTAGACATGAAGTCCTTGCCCGTGCCTATGTCCTGAATGGTACTACCTAGATTTTCTTCTAGGGTTTTTATGGTATTAGGTCTAACATTTAAGTCTCTAATCCATCTTGAATTAATCTTCGTATAAGGAGTAAGGAAAGGATCCAGTTTCAGCTTTCTACTTATGGCTAGCCAATTTTCCCAGCACCATTTATTAAATAGGGAATCCTTTCCCCATTTCTTGTTTTTCTCAGGTTTGTCAAATATCAGATGGTTGTAGATGTGTGGCATTATTTCTGAAGGCTCCGTTCTGTTCCATTGGTCTATATCTCTGTTTTGGTACCAGTACCATGCTGTTTTGGTTACTGTAGCCTTGTAGTATAGTTTGAAGTCAGGTAGCGTGACGCCTCCGGCTTTGTCCTTTTGACTTAGGATTGTCTTGGCAATACGGGCTCTTTTTTGGTTCCATATGAACTTTAAAGCAGTTTTTTCCAATTCGGTGAAGAAACTCATTGGTAGCTTGATGGGGATGGCATTGAATCTATAAATTACCTTGGGCAATATGGCCATTTTCACAATATTGATTCTGCCTATCCATGAGCATGGTATGTTCTTCCATTTGTTTGTGTCCTCTTTGATTTCACTGAGCAGTGGTTTGTAGTTCTCCTTGAAGAGGTCCTTTACATCCCTTGTAAGTTGGATTCCTAGGTATTTTATTCTCTTTGAAGCAATTGTGAATGGAAGTTCATTCCTGATTTGGCTCTCTGCTTGTCTGTTACTGGTGTATAAGAATGCTTGTGATTTTTGCACATTAATTTTGTATCCTGAGACTTTGCTGAAGTTGCTTATCAGCTTAAGAAGATTTTGGGCTGAGACGATGGGGTTTTCTAAATACACAATCATGTCATCTGCAAACAGGGACAATTTGACTTCCTCTTTTACTAACTGAATACCCTTGATTTCTTTCTCTTGCCTGATTGCCCTAGCCAGAACTTCCAACACTATGTTGAATAGGAGTGGTGAGAGAGGGCATCCCTGTCTTGTGCCAGTTTTCAAAGGGAACTTTTCCAGTTTTTGCCCATTCAGTATGATATTAGCTGTGGGTTTGTCATAAATAGCTCTTATTATTTTGAGGTACGTTCCATCAATACCGAATTTGTTGAGCGTTTTTAGCATGAAGGGCTGTTGAATTTTGTCAAAAGCCTTTTCTGCATCTATTGAGATAATCATGTGGTTCTTGTCTTTGGTTCTGTTGATATGCTGGATTACGTTGATTGATTTGCGAATGTTGAACCAGCCTTGCATCTCAGGGATGAAGCCCACTTGATCATGGTGGATAAGCTTTTTGATGTGCTGCTGAATCCGGTTTGCCAGGATTTTATTGAGGATTTTTGCATCGATGTTCATCAGGGAGATTGGTCTAAAATTCTCTTTTTTTGTTGTGTCTCTGCCAGGCTTTGGTATCAGGATGATGCTGGCCTCATAAAATGAGTTAGGGAGGATTCCCTCTTTTTCTATTGATTGGAATAGTTTCAGAAGGAATGGTACCATCTCCTCCTTGTACCTCTGGTAGAATTCAGCTGTGAATCCATCTGGTCCTGGGCTTTTTTTGGTGGGCAGGCTATTAATTGTTGCCTCAATTTCAGAGGCTGCTATTGGTCTATTCAGGGATTCAACTTCTTCCTGGTTTAGTCTTGGAAGAGTGTACGCGTCCAGGAAATTATCCATTTCTTCTAGATTTTCTAGTTGATTTGAGTAGAGGTGTTTATAGTATTCTCTGATGGTAGTTTGTATTTCTGTGGGGTCAGTGGTGATATCCCCTTTATCATTTTTTATTGCGTCTATTTGATTCCTCTCTCTTTTCTTCTTTATTAATCTTGCTAGCGGTCTGTCAATTTTGTTGATCTTTTCAAAAAACCAACTCCTGGATTCATTGATTTTTTGGAGGGTTTTTTGTGTCTCTATCTCCTTCAGTTCTGCTCTGATCTTAGTTATTTCTTGCCTTCTGCTAGCTTTTGAATGCGTTTGCTCTTGCCTCTATAGTTCTTTTAATTGTGATGTTAGAGTGTCAATTTTAGATCTTTCCTGCTTTCTCTTGTGGGCACTTAGTGCTATAAATTTCCCTCTACATACTGCTTTAAATGTGTCCCAGAGATTCTGGTATGTTGTATCTTTGTTCTCATTGGATTCAAAGAACATCTTTATTTCTGCTTTCATTTCGTTATGTACCCAGTAGTCATTCAGGAGCAGGTTGTTCAGTTTCCATGTAGTTGAGCGGTTTTGATTGAATTTCTTAGTCCTGAGTTCTAGTTTGATTGCACTGTGGTCAGAGAGACAGTTTGTTATAATTTCTGTTCTTTTACATTTGCTGTGGAGTGCTTTACTTCCAATTATGTGGTCAATTTTGGAATAAGTGTGATGTGGTGCTGAGAAGAATGTATATTCTGTTGACTTGGGGTGGAGAGTTCTATAGATGTCTATTAGGTCCGCTTGGTGCAGAGATGAGTTCAATTCCTGGATATCCTTGTTAACTTTCTGTCTCGTTGATCTGTCTAATGTTGACAGTGGAGTGTTGAAGTCTCCCATTATTATTGTATGGGAGTCTAAGTCTCTTTGTAAGTCTCTAAGGACTTGCTTTATGAATCTGGGTGCTCCTGTATTAGGTGCATATATATTTAGGATAGTTAGCTCTTCCTGTTGGATTGATCCCTTTACCATTATGTAATGGCCTTCTTTGTCTCTTTTGATCTTTGATGGTTTAAAGTCTGTTTTATCAGAGACTAGGATTGCAACCCCTGCTTTTTTTTGTTCTCCATTTGCTTGGTAGATCTTCCTCCATCCTTTTATTTTGAGCCTATGTATGTCTCTGCATGTGAGATGGGTCTCCTGAAGACAGCAGACTGATGGGTCTTGACTCTTTATCCAGTTTGCCAGTCTGTGTCTTTTAATTGGAGCATTTAGTCCATTTACATTTAAGGTTAATATTGTTATGTGTGATCTTGATCCTGCCATTATGATATTAACTGGTTATTTTGCTCATTAGTTGATGCAGTTTCTTCCTAGGCTCGATGGTCTTTACATTTTGGCATGTTTTTGCAGTGGCTGGTACCGGTTGTTCCTTTCCATGTTTAGGGCTTCCTTCAGGGTCTCTTGTAAGGCAGGCCTGGTGGTGACAAAATCTCTAAGCATTTGCTTATCTGTAAAGAATTTTATTTCTCCTTCACTTATGAAACTTAGTTTGGCTGGATATGAAATTCTGGGTTTAAAATTCTTTTCTTTAAGAACGTTGAATATTGGCCCCCACTCTCTTCTGGCTTGTAGAGTTTCTGCCGAGAGATCTGCTGTCAGTCTGATGGGCTTCCCTTTGTGGGTAACCCGACCTTTCTCTCTGGCTGCCCTTAAGATTTTTTCCTTCATTTCAACTTTGGTGAATCTGGCAATTATGTGTTTTGGAGTTGCTCTTCTGGAGGAGTATCTTTGTGGCGTTCTCTGTATTTCCTGAATTTGAATGTTGGCCTG
>NW_022335191.1:0-1204 GCF_002776525.5 Piliocolobus tephrosceles
TAATTTTTTGGCTTAATTTTTTGGCTTAATTTTTTGGCTTAATTTTTTGGCTTAATTTTTGGCTTAATTTTTGGCTTAATTTTTGGCTTAATTTTTGGCTTAATTTTTGGCTTAATTGTTGGCTTAATTGTTGGCCTAAAATGTTGACTTAATTTTTAGCCTCATTTTTGGTTTAATTGTTGGCCTAAAATGTTGACTTAATTTTTGGCCTCATTTTTGGCATAAATATATTTCACGCAAATGTGTTATTATGTCAAATTAAAGGGCTATAAGCTGTATACCATTACGTTACTTTTTTTTTTTTTTTTTTTTTAATACATGTACAGTCATATACATATACATATGCGTATATATATATATACATGTTATTACTAAAAATTTATGTGTTTTTCATACACGTATATACATATGTGTGTTACATCTTTCGAATGTAGTTAAAAATAAAATGTAATGAACCACCTCGAACAAACAATTGCGTCAAAACAGTTGCGTCAAAATAGCGTTAAAATTTTGTTCCAAATCATATGAAATAAACATAGTTATAATAACAAAATAAATTTTAAATTATTTTTTATTTGCCTATAATTCTTTCTTTCTTTTTTTTTTCTTTTTTTTTTATTTTATAATATATAAAAAAAGCTTAGACTTCGATTAAAATTTTGGTAATTTTATGAAAACGTGTTTATTAATATGGGCACATATATATATATACAAACATGTGCAAGCACGCATACCTCCTCTTCAACTTAAAAATAATCTACTTAAAACCACACAAACATATTAAATGGTTTTCACTTTTCCATGTTTATAGTTGACCTCAAAATAAAATTGAACTTATCGGAGAATGTATTCGGTCAAAAAATAGTCATTGCTTATAAATAAATATAATAATGTTTTTTTTTTTTTTTTTTTTTTTTTTTGTTCGTGATGAAATTACAAAGAAGGGAAAAAAAAAGAAAGAAAAAGGAGAAAAAAGAAAGAAAGAAAAAGAAAAAAAACGTTTTTTACGTAGATGTTAATGTTATTATATTTTTAACTAATGAACTTTACTCTTTACGCATCAAAAAGAATGCACTAATTTTTATTATAATTATATATATATATATATATATATATACGTATATATATGTATATATGCATTTACCAATACATATATGTTTATATGTATAAATTCCACTTTATGTTCATATTAAAACATTTTGTT
>NW_022335193.1:0-5772 GCF_002776525.5 Piliocolobus tephrosceles
CCCAGCGTGCCTGTGTCTTTCATGGAGGGCCCCACGGGCCTTGGCAGGACCATAGGCGGGCTTGTGCAAACAGGCAGAAATTCAGGTGGACGTTGAGGCAGGCAGTGGTCAGAACTTCCGAGGCCTGATCAGGTTCTGGGTCATCCCACGGAAACCTCTCCCTTCACAGAAGCTCCCGGTGTGGCCCTCAGTTGGATGTTAGAGCCACAGTTTCTGGTCCAGGATCCCTGTGTTTCTCTTGGAAGGCCTCCATGGGCAGCAGTGGGGCCTCAGGCAGGCCAGTTGAGGTAAGCAGAGGGGTTGAGTGGCAAGGCCTTCGCTGGTGCAGGGTTCTCCCAAGGAAGCCTCTCTCTTCCCAGAAGCCCCTTGGGCATTCCCTGCGTTGGTGTTAGAGCTCTTGACTCCAGACCTGGGTGCCTGTATCTCTCACAGAGGGCCTCCACAGGCATTGGTGGGGTCACAGGCAGGCATGTGCAGGCAGGCAGAAACTCATAGGGACATCAAGGCAGGTAGAGGGGAGAAGCGGCAAAGCCTGAACTTATGCTGGGTTCTCCCAGGAAGTCCCCTCCCTTCCCTGAAGCTCCCCCTTTGTGTGAGCTAGAGCCCTAGGCTGCAGCCTGGGGTGAATGTGTCTGTTACAGAGGGCCCCCTTGGGTGGTAGCGGGGCGGCAGGCAGGTCTTTGTTGGTGGGCAGAAACTCAGGGGGACATTGTGGAAAGCTGAGGGAAGTGGCCAGGCATGAGCTGGTGTTGGGCTTTCCCAGGGAAGCCTCTCCATTTGCAGACTTCCCTGTCGGCTCTCCGGATGGGGACTAGGGCCCCTTGCTATGACCCAGGGTGACTGTGTTTCTCGCCGAGGGTCCTCACAGATGGCAGCAGAGCTTCATGCGGGCATGTGTGGGTGGGCAGACACTCAGGGGGACATTGAGGCAGGCAGAGGGGAGAAGCGGCGAGGCCTAAGCAGGTGCTGGGTCGTCCCAGGGAGGCCTCCCCCTTCCCCTAGGCCCCAAGGGCTTTCCCCGGGTGAGGGAGAGAGCTTCAGTCTCTGGCCCATGGGGTCTGTGTCTCTTGCGGGGGAGCCCCACGTACGACAGTGGCAGGGCTGCAAACGGTCCTGTGCGGTCAAACAGAAACTCAGGGGACTTTGGGGCAGGCAGAGTGGAGAATCGGCCAGACTTGGCAGGTGCTGGGTTCTCCCAATGAGGCCTCTTTCTTCCAAGAAGACACCAGATCCCCTCTCCCGCCCCCCGGATGGCGGTTAGAGACCCAGACTCTGGCCCAGGATGTCTTTGTTTGCAGAGAGCCTCCAAGGGCGGTGGTTGGGCCGCAAGCAGATTGGTAAGTTAGCAGAAACTCAGGGCACGTTGAGGTATGCAGAGGGGATAAGTAATTAGGCCTTAGTGGATGCAGTGTCAACCTGTGGAGGTCTCTCCCTTCCCAGAAGCCCCCAGGGCTCCCTCCTCATTGGGGTTACAGCCCCAGGCTCCATCCCAGAGTGCCTTGTCTGTCACTAAGGACCCCACATGCGGTGGCAGGACCGCAAGCGAGCGTGTGCAGGCAAGCAGAAACTCAGGGGGACTTGAAGCAGGCACAGGGAAGAAGTGATGTGGCCTGAGCAGATGCTGGGTCGACCCAGGGAGGCCTCTCCCATCCAAGAAGCCCCCAGGGCATCCTCAGGTTTAGGCTAGAGCCCTGGGCTCTGACCCCAGGCAACAGTCTCTTGAGGAGGGCCCCCACAGACATTGGTGGGGCTGCAGGCAGGCATGTGCCGGCTGGCAGAAACTCATGGGGACTTTGAGGCAGTCAGAGGGGTGAAGCGGCAAGGCCTGAACAGGTGCTGGGTCATCCCAGCGAAGCCTCTCCCTTCACAGACGCCCCTGAAGCTCCCACCTTGTGTGAGCTAGATCCCCGAGCTCCTGCCCAGGGTTCCTGTGTTTCTCACAGAGGGCCCCCTCGGATGGTGGCAGGGCCCCCGGCAGGCCTGTGTTGGCAGATAGAGACTCTGGGGGACTTTGAGTCAGGCAGAGAGGAGAAGTGGTCAGGCCTGAGCGGGTGCTGAGTTTTCCCAGGGAGGCCTGTTCCTTCCCAGAAATCCATAGGGCCCTCCCTGCGTGGGCACTAAAGCCCCGGGCCCTGGGCCAGGGTACCTGTATGTTTCTTGGAGAGTCCCCCGAATCTCCAGGGATGCCCCCTGAATGGAGGCTTTCCATGAGAGACATAGGCACTCTGCCTTAAAGCCTGGGGATTTAAAGCCCACCGGGGACACACGTGTGGGCTTCTGGGATGGGAGAGGCTCCCAGCATTCCCTGCGGTCTCGCCGCTTCTCCCATCTGCCTGCCTGAACGTATTCCTGAGTTTCTGCAACCCGAGCACACCACTCTGCAGCCACGTTTTCTCTTGTGGGGGCCTTCCGCGAGAGTCAAAGCCACCCTGTTCAAAAGCATGGAGCTGTACGGCCCTCTTGGGACAGCCCTGGGGGGGCTTCCGGGATGAGAGAGTCGTCCTTGGGGGGCTTGGAGCATGCCCTGTGGTCTCACGGCTTCTCCACTCTGACTGCCTCAACATCCCTCTGAGTCCCTGCGCCCTGCCCAGGCAACCCTCCGGCACTATTTTTTCTTGTGGGTAACTTCTGTGAGAGACACATCACCCTGCTTTAAAGCCTGGAGCTTTAGACCCCAACTAAAACACCCCTGGGGGCTTCTGGGACAAGACAGGCATCCTTGGGAGGCTCCCAGTATTCTCTGCGGTCTCGCCACTTCTCCCCTCTGCCTCCCTCAACATGCCCTTCAGTAGCTCTGGCACGCCATGCCAACTTGCGGCCCTGTTTTCATATGTGGGGGCCTTCCGTGAAAATCACAGGCACCCTACTTCAAATTCTGTGGCTTTACAGCCCGCCCAGGACAGCCCTGGGGGCTTCTGGGACGAAAAAGGCCTCCTTGGGAGGCTCCCAGGATTCTTTGTGGTCTCGCCGCTTTTCTTCTCTGCCTGCCTGGACATCCCACTAAGTTCTTGCGGGGAGCCCATGACATCTTGTGACGCCATTTTTGTGAGTGGGGGCCTTCCACTAGAGACACAGTCACCCTGATTCGAAGTCTGGGGCATTACAGCCCACCTGGAACACCCTGGGAACTTCTGGGAAGGGAGAGGCCACCTTGGGAGGCTCCCAGGATTTCCAGCCATCTAACCACTTTTTCGCTCTGCCTGTCTCAGTGTCCTTCTGAGTCACTTTGGCCCACCCACACCATGCTGCGGCCACATTTTTGCTTGCGGGGGCCTTGTGCTAGAGACACAGACACCCTGCTCCAAAGCCTGGGGCTTTACTTCTGCCCTGGACAGACCTGGGGGCTTCTGGGATGTGAGAGACCTCTTTGGGATGCTTTCAGCATTCCCTGCAGTATCGCTGTTTCTCCCTTCTGCCTGCCAAAACGCCTCACTGAGTACCTGCGGCCGGCACACGCCACCCAGCTGCCCTATTTTCCCGAGTGGGGCCCTTCCACAAGAGACAGAGGCACCTTGCTCCAAAGTCTGGGGCTTCACAGCCCGCCAGTGACAGCGGTGGGGACTTCTGGGATGGGAGAGGCTGGTGAGGGAGACTCCCAGCATTCCATGCGGTCTCACCACTTCTCCCATATACCTGCCTCAACGTCCTTCTGTGTTTCTGCTGCCTGCCCATGCCACCCTGTGGCCCCGTTTTTGCTTGTGTTTCCTTCCTCAAAAGGCACAGGGACCCTGCTCCAAAGTCGGAGGATTTTCATCCCACCCGGGATAGCCTTGGGAGCTTCTGGTTTGGAATAAGCCTCCTTGGGAGGCTCCCAGCATTCTCTTTGGTCTCACTGCTCTTCCTCATGCCTGCCTCAATGTCCCACTGAGTCCCTGCAGGGTGCCCACATCACCCTGCGGCCACATTTTCTCCCTGAAGGAGGCCTTATTGGAGAGACACAGACACTCTGCTCCAAAGACTGTGGTTTTACAGCCCTCTTGGGATAGTCCTGGAGGCTTCTGGGATTGGAGAGGCTTTCTCAGGATGCTCTTAGCATTCCATTCGATCTTGCTGCTTCTCCTCTCTGCCTGCCTCAACTTCCTCTGAGTCTCTGACGCCTGCCCACACCATTCTGTGTCCCCGTTCTCGCATGTGGGGGTCTTTTGTGGGAGACACAGGCATCCTACTCCAAAGTCTGTGGCTAGGCAGCCCACCCTGGACAGTCCTGGCAGTTTCTGGGATGGGAGCGGCCTCCTTAGGAGGCCCCAGCATTCCCTGCAGTCTCACCACTTCCCTCCTCTGCCTGCCTCAAGGTCTTCCTGAGTATCTATTGCCTGCCCATGCCACCCTACGACCTTTTGTTTGTTTGTTGAGGCCTTCCGCATGAGACACAGGCACCCTGCTCCAAAGCCTGAGGCTTTACAGCCCGCTCTGGACAAGCCTGAGGGATTCTGGGATGGACAAGCATCTTTGGGAGACTCCCAGAATTTCCTACCGTATTGCCACTTCTCCCCTCTGCCTACCTCAACATCCCCCTGAGTGCCTGCAGCTTTCCCACGCATCCTACGGCTTCGTTTTTGCTTGTGTTGGCTTCCATGAGAGACACAGGCACCTTGATCCAAAACCTGGAACTTTACATCTTGCCTGGGACATTGCTGGGGGATTCTGGGATGGGAAAGCCTTTCTTCGGATAATCTTAGCATTCCCTTTGATCTCACCACTTCTCCCCTCTGCCTGCGTCAACTTCTTTCTGAGTCCCGGAGGTCTGCCAAAGCCACCATACAGCCCCATTTTTACTTGTGGGGACCTTCCGTGAGAGACATGAGCACCCTGCTCCAAAGCCTGGGGGTGAACAGCTTTCCTGAAACAGCCTTGGGAGCTTCCAGTCTGAAAGAGACCTTTCTGGGAGGCTCTCACCATTCTCTTCAACCCTCTGCCTGTCTCAATGTCCCCATGAGTCCCTGCTGCCCGCCTAGGCCACACTGCTGCCCATTGTTACTTGCAGGGGCCTTCCACAAGAGACAGACACACCCTGCTCTAAAGGCTGGGGCTTTATAGCCCCCTTGGGACACCCCTGGGGGCTTCTGGGATGAGAGAGTCCACCTTGGGAGGTTTGCAGCACTCCCTGCGGTCTCGACACTTCTCCACTCTGCCTGCCTTAACATATCCCTGAGTCCCTGCAGCCCGCCCACGCTAACCCGCGTCCCTATTTTCTCATCTGGGAAACTTTTGGGAGAGACACAGTGCCTTGCTTTAAAGCCTGGAGCTTTAGAGCCTTCCCAGAACACTCCTGGGGGCTTCTGGGATGGGAGAGGCCTCTTTGGAGGCTCACAGCATTCCCTTCATTCCAGTCACTTCTCCCCTCTGCCTGAATCAACACATCCCTGAGCCCCTGCCACCCGCCACGCCAAGCTGAGGTCCCATTTTTGCTTCTAGGGGCCTTTCAGGAGAAACACAGGCATGATGCTCCAAAGTCTGGGTTTTTAAACTGCCTGGGTGAGCCCTGGAGGCTTCTGGGATGGGAGAGGCCTCCTTGGGAAGCACCCAGCATTCCCTGCAGCCTTGCCTCTTTTCACTTCTGCCTGCCTTAACATCCCCCCGAGTCCCAGCAGTCAACCCAGATGACCCTCTGACGCCATTTTTGCTTGTGGGGGCTTTCCACGAGAGACACAGTCACCCTGATCCAAAGTCTGGTGCTTTACTGCCCTCCCAGGACAGACCTGGGGGCTTCTGGGATGGAAGAGGCCTTTTTGGGAGGCTCCTAGCATTCCCAGCGGTCTGGCTAATTCTCCC
>NW_022335194.1:0-5017 GCF_002776525.5 Piliocolobus tephrosceles
TTATTGGTGAGGGACAGGTTAGAACTCAGACCCCAGCCTCCTGCTGGGGCCTCTGCATGCCCCATCCCTCCGGCTGACTTGCGATGGCCAAGCTGGTGTCCTGTTCCTAACCCCTCACCAGGAAACTGGGCGATGGGCTTTTCCTCCAGTGCTGCAGGGAGGTGGCAGCCCGCTACCCCCAGATCACCTTCGAGAACATGATTGTGGACAACACCACCATGCAGGTAGTAGCCTGCCCAGTGCTATCCCCCCTGCCCTGGGTGCCCTGGGCTTCTGTCACCCATGCTCCCAAATCTGCCCCTCAGCCAGCCCCCTCTTTGTCCCGCAGCTGGTGTCCCGACCCCAGCAGTTTGATGTCATGGTGATGCCCAATCTCTATGGCAACATTGTCAACAACGTCTGCGCAGGACTGGTTGGGGGCCCAGGCCTTGTGGCTGGGGCCAACTATGGCCATGTGTACGCAGTGTTTGAAACGGTGAGTACTGGGGGCGGGGCCGCAGCTTGCCGCCTTTTTCCAGTTCACAGACTTACTGAGGCACACTCATCCCATCGGGTTCGCCCGTTCAAAGTGCATGATTGAGTAGTTGTTTGGATATCCAGGGTTGTACTGGCATCACCACCATGTCATTCCAGAACGTTGTCACCACCCCACGAGGAAAGCCTGTCCCCGTAAGCTGTCTGTTCCCACACCCTCCCCCAGCCCCTGGCACCCGCTGGTGGGCTTTTGTCCCTGTGGAGTGTCCTGTTCTGGACACGTCACAGGAGCAGGGTCACCATCCTTCTGCCCTCCACCCACTCTCCTTCGTCTTGCCTCTCCAGGCTACGAGGAACACCGGCAAGAGTATCGCCAATAAGAACATCGCCAACCCCACGGCCACCCTGCTGGCCAGCTGCATGATGCTGGACCACCTCAAGTGAGTGGCTCCCGGTGCCCCGCGAGCCCCTGGCCAGCCCTCTGGGCCCCAGGGACTGAAGCCTGGCTGTCCCGTCCTCTAGGCTGCACTCCTATGCCACTTCCATCCGTAAGGCTGTCCTGGCGTCCATGGACAATGAGAATGTGAGGTTCCCCTTGCACCCTACCCTGCTGCCCCACGCAGTCTCCCCCTGCAGCCTCCTGTAGCCCACCTCATGCACTGACCGCGGTCCCCAGGCGAGGGTGGTAATGCAGCCGACACCACCTTCTGGCCCTTAGCTGGTGCCACTTCCCTCTCGTGGCAGTCCCAGCCCTGCACGCCACGGGAGACAGTGGGTAGCCCCGGGCCACCTGTACCGCGGGGAATGACAGGGCCTGGCGTGTGCTGAGCCTGCCTGTGGCCTACAGATGCACACTCCAGACATCGGGGGCCAGGGCACAACATCTGAAGCCATCCAGGACATTATCCGCCACATCCGCGTCATCAATGGCCGGGCCGTGGAGGCCTAGGCTGGCCCTGGGACCTTCTTGGTTTGCTCCTTGGATTCTCCTTCCCACCCCAGCACCCCAGCCAGCCTGGTAGGCAAAGCCCAGAATAAAGCAGCTTCTGCCTAGACTTTACGTGGGCCTCCCTCACTCCAGGCACCGATGTTCAGTCCACGCTTTATTAAGAAAGGAACACACACACTTTCTCCAAGGGCCCTCCTGGGAGTCTCAGGCAGAATACGCTCTGAGAGCCGGGCCTGGCTCCAGCGTCTCTTCTGCCCTGCAGTTGTGGGGAGCTGTGCCACTTTTCCCTCAAGGCAGGGAGAGCTGGAGGCAGAGCCGTGGCCGGGCCTAGGGGTTGAGCCAGGGGTGCTGGAGGCAGTCAGCGGCACTGGCCCGCTTTTCGGGGATGTACTCCATCATGGGCAGCAGGAAGGCACTGAACTGCGTGGCCTGCTCTAGGGGCCACTCGTACTTTTCCATGAGCACCTCGTACAGGCCCCAGTGCTTGAGATTGTGAATGTGCCGCAGCTCTCCTGTGGGCAGGCCAGCGGGCGTCAGGCTCTGTCCCTGTTTCCAGGCCTGCCTTCTGCTTAGGCCCTGGCTCCTGGGACCCAGTGTTCCCTCTGTTGCAGAGTCCAAGGTCCCTGTCCCACCCTCCCTGCAGCCACATGGCCTGAGCCTGCCCGGGCCCTCACCTCTCCGGTTGAAGAACTCCCGGGAATAGCGGCCTGAGAGGGCGAAGGCTGGGGGGATGTCCCCCAGAAGCTCCACGATGTGAGCGATGTGGTCTGTGGGCAGAAAGAGGAGGTTGGGGGTGGGCAGGTCGGGAGGCCGGGAGGCCGGGAGGCCGAGCGGCCAAGCCCAGGGCCCTCATCCCTTACCCTCATCACGACTGTAGTCTTCTCCAGAATGTGGCTCAAACAAGTAGTCACCAGTGGCCAGCTCGAAGGCCTGGAAGGGGGAGGAAGTGAGGCTGCTGGCCAGTGGGCTGGTGGCCCTGGGCACAGGGCAGCCCGGGTGGGCGTACCATGCAGGCTGTGCTCCAGATGTCTGCTGGGGGGCCATATTCGGCGCCAATCAGCACCTCAACGGCCCGGTACTGCCGAGTCTGGATGTCCTCTGTGAAGTGCTTGTGCTGGAGGCAAGGGGAGCCCTGGGGACAGGGGCCAGGGCCAAGGCTGGCCTGCCCCCACGGACTCCTACCCCACCCCGATCCACCTACCCGAGGAGCTGGGTGGGGCTTGCTCTGAGCCTCGGGGTCCCCAGATCTTCCAAGAGGGACAGGCCCAGTGATCTGAGGCTGAGGCTGACCCCTTCCTAGTGGCCCCTGCCCTTGGCCACAGCCCCGGTGCTGTTGACTGGGCAGGACCGATGCCCACCCAGCCGATGGTTCATGTGCACTGCAGGCTGGGGCAGGGCTCCCTAAGAGTGGCCCTGTGCCTCCACCCTTGGACCAGGGCCCCCCACTCTGCTCTCCCAGGCTTGCGCGTACCACCCAGCAGGCGTTGCCCAGGTCTGCGATCTTGATCTTGATCTTATCTGCATTTTGGGGCTCCAGGGGGTTCACCAGGAGGTTCGAGGCACCAAATGGTGCTGGAGAAGGCAGAGCGGGGAGACTGAAGTGGTCCGATTCCTGCCAGCCCTGCCTGCCCGCCACCCGCCACCCAACTTACTGCTAGGTGACAAGAGGCCCCCGGTCTCTCGCTGATTGGATGAGCCGGAGAGGATGGAGCAGGAGGCAGGAGAGAAGAGGGAGCCGGAGAAGCCTGAGGTCTGTGAGCCGGGGCTGAGGCTACGGCCATCCCTCGGGGCAGGGGAGGAAGAGTCTGGGGAGGGACCTGCTCTGGCACCCTCGGGGTGGCAGCCTGAAGAGGAGGTGGAGCCGCTGCCCCCGTCTAGTCTCAAGCCAGAGTCTAGGGAGACGGGGTGGAGGCAGCTGCTGAGCAGATGCCCTGCAGCCTTTGCTGTGCTTCACGACCCAGTACCCCCCGTGGCCCCTCACCCTCAGCGTGGGTCGTAGCCTCCATGGCCTCCAGTCTCTGCAGGTCCCGCAGCCGCTCCTCCAGCAGCCGCTTCTGCTGTTTCCGTTTGCGCCTCATCTTCTTCCTCTTGTTTTTGGACAGCTTACCGGTCTGCTGTCAGAGCCAGGGTCACCCCAGGGTTCCTGTCGCCCACCCCAGTCAGCATGAAGTGAAGGTTTCCCTGCATGGCCACCAGGGAAGAGGCCTCTCCGGGCCCCAGGGCTCCCATGGACACCAGAATGTGGTGCCAGCGCCCCTTGGCACCAGCTCCTCACCACTGTCCCTGCCTCCCCGCCTGTGGCCCCACTCCCCACAGCTCCATTAGGAGTGGGAGGACCTGACTGGCCCGCCTCAGGGTGCTCTGTGTTCCCTCTCAGCCCAAGCTAAGGCAGCTGGAAGTGGCCCCTCGGGAAAGACGGCATCCTTTCACCAAGAGCAGTTTGGGGCATTTGAACCGTCCCGGGAGTCACCCTCCGCCCAGCCACCCGGCCTTTCGGGATGACCACCGTGGGAGTGCATGAAGCAGGGCGTGAAGCCAGCGTGGCTCCAGAGATGGCCTCCAGTTGGCTCGGATGGGAGAGGACGCATGGGAGAGGGGGGCCCCCCAACTTACCCAGACCTCCTGGGGGGCAGTGCTGACTGGGAGTGGAGGTGGGGAGCAGGAGACAGGGAGGAACGGAGACTCAGGCAAGGGTTCAGGCCCAGAGGCCCTGACCCAGCCCCATGTGGACCCTTGGTACCTATGGAGCGGGAAGGGGGTGGCGCCCCTGCCTGTTGCCACTCCGTGGCCTCGGCAGCCAGGCGCCTGATGTAGGCGTCCCCCACACATAGCAGGATGTTCTCGGGCTTAATGTCCGTGTGGATGATCTTGCACTTGGTATGGAGGTAGTCCAGGCCATGCAGCACCTGCGGAAGGTTGCACCTGACCTCCACGAACTCCCCCTCAGGCCAGGCTGGGCAGCCCAGTGGGTGGCACTCACCTGCCTCACGATGCTCTTCACGCAGGGCACGGGCAGGCCCTGGTAGTTGGACTTGATGATCCATTTGAGAAGCTGGTGGCCCAGCACCTCCAGCACCATACACACATCTAGGCCGGGGGTGAAGGGTGGACAGTAGACACCAGCTGCGGCTCAGGCCCCACCCACCCTCAGCTGGGGGAGCGGCAAGCCTTGGGCCATGCGGAGGTGGGGAGGCAGGGCCTCCCCGGGGCAGTCCTGGTCACCAGTATGCTGGTGTCATCGATAGTGTCCCTGTCGCTCTCAACAGGTATGCCAGTTGGGATGGTGCATTTTGTGGTCATCCTAGAGGTGGCGCTGGAGAAGCAGGCACAGAGGCCTCTCAGGCCAGCCCACTCCCACGCCAGTTATGCCATAGGGCCTCTTGGCAGTCCCCCAAAGGGAAGGCAGCACCACAGAGGCAGCACCTGCCGTTTGGGGGTGCCAGCAACGTCCATGGACACTCAACGCTAGCTTATTACTGCCTCCACTAAACACAATTACCTGGGGGTGGGGTCATGCCAGAGGCTTGCGTTACTGGGAGGGATGCAGGCCCATTGTGTGGATCTACAGACAGGCTCTAGCAATGAGAGCCCCCC
>NW_022335195.1:0-1275 GCF_002776525.5 Piliocolobus tephrosceles
AAGGAAACCAAACTAAACAAAAAAAAATAAAATAAAATAAAATAACACGACGCGACGCGATACGGTGTAGCACGTCGTCCCGTGACACGTCACGATACTATACAACATAATGAAATATAATACAATATAACATAGTATAATATAATATAACACAATATAATATAATAAATATAATGTAATAAATATAATTAGTAAAGTTATAATTGAAGCTAAATATTAGCATTTAATAATATATACAATCTTTCCATTAACATGCGTACAAAAATGAACAAAATATTTAGGAATGTATTACTACAAAGGGGGCTATATGTGTATAACATTGTAAAAGAAGATGTAATCATATAATTATTAAAAACACACAGTGATTTCATATAAAACTTATGAAAATAAGTAAAGATATGCATATACACATATTTAATGCTACATATTTTTATCTTTAGCATGTATCATCAATTATAAAAAAAAAAAAAAAAAAAAATTACAAATATTTGTACAAATAAAAGATGATACAATGGGTAATAAAAAATATGTAATATTATATATCGAACCATATAAATGATAAAATTATTTATTTAAACAAGCCATGTTTTTTCTCATATTTTATGATTTTTTTTTTTTTTACATATTATAGACGTTTACTCCTATTAATAAAAAGATACATTTGTTAATGTTGTTATTTATTTATTTTTTTTATTTTTTGGTATAATGCTTTATAGTATAATATATATAAATATATACCCCTTTGTATTTTGTCCCTTTCGAGTTGATTTATGCAATTATAAGAGAAAGGGAATGGAAAATAGAATGTGCACTTAAAATATATATATTAGAAAAAAAAAAAAAAAAAAATGGACAACATAATATAATATTATATCCAAATATCTGTTTGATTTTAAAACCCTTTTTCTTTTGACGACTATATGATTTCCTACTTTTTAGTGTTCTCTTATTTTATAATTTACAAAAATACAACTACCATTTTTTTTGTTGTATAAAAATATATATATATATATATATATATATGTACAGACATGGACGTATATATAAAAGGTGCATATTTTACAACTCCTTTTTGATTATTTAACGTGTCTACCCGTATTTATTTATTATTTTATTTTAAACAACTTTCTATATTTATAGAAAATTCGTTGGTATAAATGTTTACTTTTCTTTTTTTTTAACTCGTTTTAATTCAATTAAAAGTTTAAAAAAAAAAAAAAAAAAGAACAAGAACAAAAAAGAAACATAAAATAGCTATACAAGTCTAAGTAAAAA
>NW_022335198.1:0-1899 GCF_002776525.5 Piliocolobus tephrosceles
AAAAAAAAAATAAAAAAAAAAGCGTTATATAAATTTACCTAGCCAGTAATATGTAACCTTTAAAACTTCACTCTACAAAAAATATAATACAATAAAAAAAAAACAAAAAACACACAAAAAAAAACAAAAATTGTATTGAATAACAAATACTTAAACGTATATATTAAAATAAAAATATTAGAAATGCATAAGTAAAAAGATTTTTTTTTTTTTTTTTTTTACTAAAGTGTTTATGTAAAGGTGCTATTACATGTGTTAATATACATATACATATGCATGCATCCCCACTTATATACTTACCGTGTTTACAGTTATAAAACGTTTACAGTTGATAACTATTATTGGGTGCATTTGTTTATCTCTTCCATGAATGTAAACATATCCATTATTCTAAAAGGAAAAAAAGTTATAAAAAAAAAAGTTTAAAAAAGGTTAAGTTTTACAAAGTTAGATTTAAAAAAAATAAAGTAGCAAATATATAAGTATTAACAAGGTATGAAGAAGTATTAACATAATAATAAATAAATGTCTATAAAATACAAAAAAGGAAATAAAAAATCAGCTATTTACCAACATATCTTTAACATCATTATATAATACAGGAATATTTGATTTTCTCCATTCCAAATGCCTCAGCATATCCGTAAAACACTTTTCATTGTTAAATTCATTTCTACAACAATAGAATATGTAGAAATGATGTAAACATATATACATATACACACGCATATGTACGTTTAAATATACATATATATATTTACGTGCATTTATTTAAACTGGTGTCACCTTATTTGAATACGTTATAGTCATATGTATATAAGCAACGCTTTTATTTTTATTCTATTTTTTTTATTAAAATTTGTTTTTTCAAAGAGACTAACCCTTGTAAAAACCTTAGTACATAATTGTCATCATTAAATAACGTGTTTTTAAAAATATGTTCGTATGTTTGTAATTCACTTTTATTGTCTTTTTGTTTTTCCCATTCTGTTTGTTTTAATTTATTTACATAATTTTTTAATTCTTGTAATTTTTCTTTTTCAAAAGCATCTAATTCTTGATTACAAAAAATGAACCTTAAGCTTTTTAGATTGTTTTTGTGGTACTGAATATATAAAAAAAGTAAATAAAATAAAATAAATAAGTAAATAAATAAATAAATGAATAAATGAATAAATAAAGTAAAAGGAATAAAAACAAAAAAAAAAAATCAAGAAACAGATATTAAATTTATACTAAATAAATATATTTATTGTGAAGTGTGTTTAAGTCAGACAACTTTTAGATTTATACACATTTATATATATACATATATATATATATATGTATATGTATTTTTTTTTGTTTTTATAATTTAACAATTTTAATTTCATCCTTTGTTGGCTGATAGTCTAAAACTTTTTGAGATAAGTATATCTTTTCCACTATTATATCACTCATGATTTTTCTTTATGTATATAAAATTATGTTAGTATATATATTGAAGTATTAAATTTTTGATATATTTGTACTTAAAACTGTACGGAAATGTTACTAACCATATTTGTTGTTATTGATATTAATGGGTATAAACTTTAAAAAAAATATATATAAATACATGCACATATATATGTATATTATCAAAATTAAAAATGTTATAAAAAAAAAAACTACGAATTGTATATCTTCCAATTAAAATATTTAATTAAATATTTATACATGTTTTCTTTATATATATATATAACACTAATTGGACTTGATTAATTTTTTTTACATGTGACATGACACTTCCCATATAATATTCGTATATCGGTTTGAACTATGATAATAAATGAAATAATACATTCGAAGAAAAAGAAAAAAAAAACGTTTTTTAATTAAAAAAAAATAAAAAAATGAAACAGAAATAAAGGAAATAGT
>NW_022335201.1:0-1292 GCF_002776525.5 Piliocolobus tephrosceles
AAAAAAAAAAAAAAAAAAAAAAAAAAAAGAAAGAAAAAAAAAACATATGACTATTATTATTATTATTAAGCTTGAAAGGCTGACAGTGATAATGGTAATCGGTTTTTAAAAAATAACATTGCTTAAATTAATAAAAAGAATAAATATGCACATGTGCGCACGTATTTATACATAGCCTATTGTATGTAACATACACACACATGCTCTATTTTTTTGTTCTGTTTTTTTTTCTTTTTTTCAAATTCTTTCGCTTTTTTTATAACTAATTTATTATTTAAAAGTATTATACTTTATTCCATTTGGACAAGTTAGTTTTTAATGTAAAAAAAAAAAAAAAATATATATTATATATTTTTACTTATGAAATGTACATACAAACGGTTGCTTCGAATGCGTAATAATGCATAATGTAACAATTAAAATTTTAACAATGGAAAAAAAAAAAAAAAAAATAAGACAAAACGTAAAAAGATAAAAAAAAATAAAAAAAAAAAAAAAAAATAAGACATAACATAACAAGATAAAAATTAAAAAAGAAAAGAAAAAAAGACTGAATTAAACAGACATTAAAACTAAACCAAAGTCAAGCGGTATATAAAAAATGGAGCTATTTATCAATTATGTAATATTTACATTAAAATATTTTACCTCATCTTGTTATGGTGAATTATCGGAAAGCGACTTGAATATTATTTTTAATAAAATTTTTTTACAAAATTTGAGTGAAGAGGAAATAAGAGAGTTAATAAGAAATATAAAAAATTATGTACAACAAATTAAAAAAGATGAAGTAGAAAATTATATTATTATTCCTGCTATTTTACACATATTTATACAAAAACAATTAAAGAAATATAACTTACAAACAATTTTAAAGGACTTATTCAATTCCATTCAAACAAATAATAAAATAGATCCGAAAATGTTAAAAAAATTTTTAAAAGTATGTGACAAAAATGATTCTGGAAGCTCATCTTTAAATTTAAGTAAAATTAATTTATCTGTGTTGGATTTGACTGGCGACGATTATGAAACTTTTGTGAATAAAATAGAAAAGCATTTTAAAACGATTTAACATGTTAGCAGGTTTTACAATGGTAGGCACGAACAACGTTTAGTAGGTACATATGTAATATATATTAACATTATTATACCAATTTAATAACACGCATCATTTGGAAATGAGTACTTTTTTTTATAACTATCCCAGGTTATACGTTTTTTACATTCCCTACATAGGTGATTAATAGTTATAATAAAATCGGAATGGCTTTTTTTTTTTTTTTTTTACA
>NW_022335204.1:0-1893 GCF_002776525.5 Piliocolobus tephrosceles
GAACTAGGAGTGGAATTGCTGGGTCTTATTGTAATCATATGTTTAATGTATGGAATTACATTAATTGTAATGTAATTAATTTACATTGAAGAATCATCAGAGGCTGCATCATTTTACCCTCCCATCAGCAATGTGTGAGGCTTTCAGTCTCTCTATATCGTCACCAACACTTATAATTTTCCATTAAAAAGAAATCATAGTTCTGGGAAGCTACACTACTCAGGATAGCCATAAGCCGCCCTCCCAGACAGGAAGGCTGCAGGATGCCTCTGAAACTTGGAAAAAAGAAGTGCCTGTCGAAGTCACTCCATTTAAGAAGGTAAAGTTTAATATAAGTTTGGAAGATTCCCATCAAAATGGTTTTATTAAGCAGAAGGGCAAGCTGGAAAACCCTCTTCAGCAGAACAGCTGGCTAAGGCTCACTGCTATCAAGGTGGACAGGCTTCTCTGTTCAGCAAACCAGGCTTACCCAAGGTGTGCTCTACACAGACTCGGGCTTACTAAGGGAGGAAGGTACCCTGAGGGATGTCCTGGCCTATACAATGCTACAATTTTCTTTCTCAATGAAGAAAGCAATAACACATTCTATCATGTTTTTCACCTTCATTTTTACTTACTTCTTACCCAAACAACTAAATCCTTCGCAAAATACAGTATACATTTCAGGGTACAAGGTTAACAAAACCCCTTCTCCTTCTTGGACATATTTGACCATGGATTAGTTTTCTAGCTCTGTTCCCATGGAAATCTGATAAAGATGGCATGTCAGCTGTAATAGTAGGCAAAATTGCTTATGTAATTGTGGCCTCTCATTGATAAATTGCATTGAAACTAGGGGTTCAATGGTGGGAAACCCAAGCTTTGGGCTTGTCAGAAAGCAGTGACTTGTATAATTGGGTATGTCCCTTGAGGGCATCCGGAACCTAATACAATGTTACAAGAGCTATGGGCTCTTGTGGGGTAGGGCTTCCAAGCCAAGTGGATCTCACATCCACCTGATATGAGTCTCTTTCTCTTGTACCTGAGCTGACACTCAGAGTGGGAACAAAGGGAAAAGTTCCTGGAGCCTGTGTGGACCTCTGTGAGGGCCACTCCCACAGAGAAGTGACTGTTTCCTGGCCCAAGATAGATCTGTAGGCAGGGTGTGGTGGCTCATGCCTGTAATCCTAGCACTTTGGGAGGCCAAGGCAGGTGGATCATGGGGTCAGGAGTTCCAGACCAGCCTGGCCAACATGGTGAAACCCCATCTCTACTAAAAACACAAAAATTAGCTGGGCGTGGTGGCACGTGCCTGTAATCCCAGCTACTTGGGAGGTTGAGGCACGAGAATCACTTGAACCTGGGAGGCGGAGGCTGCAGTGAGCTGAGATCATACCAGTGCACTCCAGCATGGGCAACAGAGTGAGATTCTGTCTCAGGGAAAAAGCAAAAAATAAAAGATAGATCTGTAACTCTGAATATCTACTTGAGAAGGCATCCTGGTGGGTGTTGCAGCGTTTTATTTGAACTTCAGGCATTAATTCTAGATTTACTTTTGTAAATTGTGATTGTTTTAGATTGGAACTGTGCCCTTGACCTGATACTGACCTAGGGCAAAGGTCATGGCCTCTGCCAAGCCTCCCTTGTTGTTCCCAGGGTTCTGTGACCTTGAGCCTTCAATACCTCATATATATATTCAGGAGTAGAACTGTCACAGTGGATTGTAACGATGAGTGTTATTTCTTTCTAGACAGTGATTTCTGAGGGCCAGGATTGAAGCTATATGTAAGTGTCAGCCCTAGTTGATTGCTTGGTACATAGCAGGTGCTTAATGAAGTGTATCAGTGGAATGCTTTCAGAGCTGTAAATATTAGGAAAATATCCCAGAAGTGATGTGGAACAAGAACAGAAATG
>NW_022335205.1:0-18517 GCF_002776525.5 Piliocolobus tephrosceles
GTACCCAGTAGTCATTCAGGAGCAGGTTGTTCAGTTTCCATGTAGTTGAGCGGTTTTGATTGAGTTTCTTAATCCTGAGATCTAGTTTGATTGCACTGTGGTCTGAGAGACAGTTTGTTATAATTTCTGTTCTTTTACATTTGCTAAGGAGTGCTTCACTTCCAATTATGTGGTCAATTTTGGAATAAGTGTGATGTGGTGCTGAGAAGAATGTATATTCTGTTGATTTGTGGTGGAGAGTTCTATAGATGTCTATTAGGTCCGCTTGGTGCAGAGATGAGTTCAATTCCTGGATATCCTTGTTAACTTTCTGTCTCGTTGATCTGTCTAATGTTGACAGGGGAGTATTGAAGTCTCCCATTATTATTGTATGGGAGTCTAAGTCTCTTTGTAAGTCTCTAAGGACTTGCTTTATGAATTTGGGTGCTCCTGTATTGGGTGCATATATATTTAGGATAGTTAGCTCTTCCTGTTGAATTGATCCCTTTATCATTATGTAATGGCCTTCTTTGTCTCTTTTGATCTTTGATGGTTTAAAGTCTATTTTATCAGAGACTAGGATTGCAACCCCTGCTTTTTTTTTGTTCTCCATTTGCTTGGTAGATCTTCCTCCATCCCTTTATTTTGAGCCTATTTATGTCTCTGCATGTGAGATGGGTCTCCTGAATACAGCAGACTGGTGGGTCTTGACTCTTTATCTAGTTTGCCAGTCTTTGTCTTTTAATTGGAGCATTTAGTCCATTAACATTTAAGGTTAATATTGTTATGTGTGAACTTGATCCTGCCATTATGATATTAACTGGTTATTTTGCTCATTAGTTGATGCAGTTTCTTCCTAGCCTCGATGGTCTTTACATTTTGGCATGTTTTTGCAATGGCTGGTACTGGTTGTTCCTTTTCATGTTTAGGGCTTCCTTCAGGGTCTCTTGTAAGGCAAGCCTGGTGGTGACAAAATCTCTAAGCATTTGCTTATCTGTAAAGGATTTTATTTCTCCTTCACTTATGAAACTTAGTTTGGCTGGATATGAAATTCTGGGTTGAACATTCTTTTCTTTAAGAATGTTGAATATTGGCCCCCACTCTCTTCTGGCTTGTAGAGTTTCTGCCGAGAGGTCTGCTGTTAGTCTGATGGGCTTCCCTTTGTGGGTAACCCGACCTTCTCTCTGGTTGCCCTTAAGATTTTTTCCTTCATTTCAACTTTGGTGAATCTGGCAATTATGTGTCTTGGAGTTGCGCTTCTCGAGGAGTAACTTTGTGGTGTTCTCTGTATTTCCTGAATTTGAATGTTGGCCTGTCTTACTAGGTTGGGGAAGTTCTCCTGGATGATATCCTGAAGAGTGTTTTCCAACTTGGTTCCATTTTCCCCCTCACTTTCAGGCACCCCAATCAGACATAGATTTGGTCTTTTTACATAATCCCATACTTCTTGCAGGCTTTGTTCATTTCTTTTTCTTCTTTTTTCTTTTGGTTTCTCTTCTTGCTTCATTTCATTTATTTGATCCTCAATCGCTGATACTCTTTCTTCCAGTTGATCAAATCGGTTACTGAAGCTTGTGGATTTGTCACGTATTTCTCGTGTCATGGTTTTCATCTCTGTCATTTCATTTATGATCTTCTCTGCATTAATTAATCTAGCTATCAATTCTTCCACTCTTTTTTCAAGATTTTTAGTTTCTTTGTGCTGGGTACGTAATTCCTCCTTTAGCTGTGAGAAGTTTGATGGACTGAAGCCTTCTTCTCTCATCTCTTCAAAGTCATTCTGTGACCCGCTTTGATCCGTTGCTGGCGATGAGCTGCGCTCCTTTGCAGGGGGAGATGCACTCTTATTTTTTGAATTTCCAGCTTTTCTGCCCTGCTTCTTCCCCATCTTTGTGGTTTTATCTGCTTCTGGTCTTTGATGATGGTGACGTACTGATGGGGTTTTGGTATAGGTGTTTTTCCTGTTTGATAGTTTTCTTTCTAATAGTCACGACCCTCAGCTGTAGGTCTGTTGGAGATTGCTTGAGGTCCACTCCTGACCCTGTTTGCCTGGGTATCAGCAGCAGAGGTTGCAGAAGATAGAATATTGCTGAACAGCGAGTGTACCTGTCTGATTCTTACTTTGGAAGCTTCCTCTCAGGGGTGTACTCCACCCTGCGAGGTGTGAGGTGTCAGACTGCCCCTAGTGGTGGATGTCTCCCAGTTAGGCTACTCAGGGGTCAGGGACCCACTTGAGCAGGCAGTCTGTCCATTCTCAGATCTCAGCCTCCGTGTTGGGAGATCCACTGCTCTCTTCAAAGCTGTCAGACAGAGTCATTCAGGTCTGCACAGGCCTCTGCTGCTTCCCCTGTTGTTTTTTAGCTGTGCCCTGTCCCCAGAGGTGGAGTCTACAGAGACAGGCAGGTTTCCTTGAGCTGCTGTGAGCTCCACCCAGTTCCAGCTTCCCAGCAGCTTTGTTTACCTACTTAAGCCTCAGCAATGGCGGGCGCCCCTCCCCCAGCCCCGCTGCTGCCTTGTGGTTAGATCACAGACTGCTGTGCTAGCAATGAAGGAGGCTCCGTGGGCGTGGGACCCTCCCGGCCAGGTGTGTGTATAGTCTCCTGGTGTGCCCATTTGCTGAAAGCACAGTATTGGGGTGGGAATTACCCGATTTTCCAGGTGTTGTGTGTCTCAGTTCCCCTGGCTAGGAAAAGGGATTCCCTTCCCCCTTGCGCTTCCCAGGTGAGGCAATGCCTCGCCCTGCTTCAGCTCTCGCTGGTCGGGCTGCAGCAGCTGACCAGCACCAGTTGTCCGGCACTCCCCAGTGAGATGACCCCAGTACCTCAGTTGAAAGTGCAGAAATCACCAGTCTTCTGTGTCGCTCGCGCCGGGAGTTGGAGACTGGAGCTGTTCCTATTCGGCCATCTTGCTCCGCCCTCCTCAAGAATGTCATTTTATTAAAGATCCATGAAATTTTTCTCTCTGCATTGGGTAAGGTACCATGTGTTAATATCCAGTTAGACTGGTTTCTGCTATAACATATTAAAGTTCACCTGTGAGTCATTTACTGTTTATGAAGAGTGATGGGTTTTATTTATCTTAATAACTGAAATACTGTGAATATTACAGAGGCATGCTTCAGAGGGGTAAAAAGAGACTAAGAAGCTTAGAACATTGTAGAAAGCATTCTTTGGACTTTATTTTTGAGCAGCGAGAGAACATTTAGAATAACCAGAAGATCGTCTGCTCAAACACATACAGAATTTTTTTTCAGTGTAGTAGGAAATATAATCAGAAAGGCTCTTGGCAGTGATGGACTGCACAATTTCTGGTTACGGATGGCATTGTAGAATGTAGTTCGTGTTTGTGGGTTTTGAGTCATCCTAAGTTCAAATTCTGATTCTGGGACTTATTGTTAATATGTGCCATCAGGCAATAATAATAAAATAGCAGTTACTGAATATTGCATGCCAGGTCCTGTGCCTAGGACTTAACACGTATTCTCTCCTTTACTCCTTAAAATAACACTGCAAGATGGAGACTATCATTGTCCCTGTGGTATACATGAGAAAACTGGGGCTGAGTAATGACAAAGGACTTATCCCCACAAATGGAAATCATCTTCTGTGCTTGCCCTTGGCAAAATGCTTTCAGAATCAGAAAATGACAGACATAGTGTTAAATTAAAAATTATAAGAAGGTCAAAAGGAGAAGTCTAGGGTTGTGCTGTCCAGTATGGTAGCTATGAGCCACATGCAGCTATTTAAATCATTTAACTTAATGAAAATTAATTAAATAAATTTAAAGTTCAGTTCCTCAGTCTCACCAGCTGCAGCTAAAGTGCCCAGTAGCCGTATGTGGCTTGTGGTTACCATATCGAGGAGAGCAGGACTTTTCAATCACTGAAGAAAGTTCTTTTGGTCAGCACTGGTCTAGCGAATTCATTGTGTAGATTTTTATAAAAGTGAAAAAAAGCAGCAAAATACAAAGTTCAAATTCTCTGTAGTGTTTGAGCTGAAAACAGAAATGTGGGTAAATACGATGCTTCTTTCCACCCACTATATGTTTGTGAGGGAAGGAGATGAGGAACACAGACGTTGGGGTTCTTGCCAAGCTTTCACTTAAAGAAAACGAACAGGGACAAGAAATGATCATGTTTTTTATAACCCCTGAGGACCATAGAACGGATTTAATGTGCATGTGTAACATGGCTCATTGTTTTTGTTGTTGCTGTTTTGTTTCTGCAGGTATGCTATTGGTCTTGCTTATAAATCAGCCCCGAAGCATGAATGGATTGGGAAGAACTCTGCTTCCTGGGCGCTCTGCCGCTGCAACAATAACTGGGTGGTGAGACACAATAGCAAGGAAATCCCCATTGAGCCTGCTCCCCACCTCCGGCGCGTGGGCATCCTGCTGGACTATGATAACGGCTCTATCGCCTTTTATGATGCTTTGAACTCCATTCATCTCTACACCTTCGACGTCGCATTTGCGCAGCCTGTGTGCCCCACCTTCACCGTGTGGAACAAGTGTCTGACGATTATCACTGGGCTTCCTATCCCAGACCATTTGGACTGCACAGAGCAGCTGCCGTGAGCGTCTGGTCACATGGAGCAGCTTTCTGGGGAACAAAAAGGTTCAGGCCACTATTTAGGGGACTGAGAAAGCACAGGCTTCATGAGTGTAATGAAACCTCACCAAAAGTGTCCAGAAATCGGCTCAGATAGGGCTCAAAACAGGAGATTCCTCTCCTTTTACTGTGTCTTGTATTAAGTAAGTATGGGCTTTAATAATTTCTTTAATTTTTTTTTTGTATTTAGAGGAAAAATCTATAGATTATTTATAAGAGAAACATAATCGGGATTACAACTTTTAGGAATTACTTGGTTTTGCACATTAAGAGGCCCATAAGTTTATCAGCTATCATCTACAACCTTTGTTTCATCACAATCTATGGGCTTGCAAAAAAACAAAAAAAAACTTTTGTAATTTTGTATGTTTATTCACCTTCTCACCTAACATCTCATAATGATCCCATGATAAGTCTTCTCACCTCAATGGTGCATAACAGGAAGTGTCTGAACCTAGTAGGGGAGTAAACAGGCTTTCTTACTCTGGTTTAATATGAAGTGTTTTAATTGTGGTGTCAAAAACTTGTATCAGAGCAACTAAAATGGAGAGCAAGACAGAGAATGAGAAGAATTGATTTTGGACCTTGGACCTTGCCGTGGCTAAATCTTTACCCTCTGATAGCTGATGAGATAATGTTGGAAAGAAGGTTCTGAATCCTTTGGCCGCATTTTGCCCTGCTTCTCTCAGGGTTAAGGGTTCTGGAAGAACATTAATAATGAGATTGCAATTGAAAATAGTCCTTTTGAATCCTATTGATTATTCAAAAGTTCAAGCTGATTTGTCTTTTTCAGAGTTAGGATTCTGTTTTATGGTATAAAATCTACTTTATCCTTCCCTTTAATAGTTTCTTTAGACCTGTGAAATCTCTTCACTACGTTTAATAGTTATCCTATTTCCACCTCCTCCATATCAATTTTCCTTTTGTCTCTGGGGCTGAGTAAACATGTTCTGTCACAAATAGCAGCACCACTTTGGATTGATTTTGCTCTCTAGGACATCAGCACATGGCCCTGATCACCACTACCACATCCAAACATAAGTCACTGAAAAACACTTAATATTTATGAGTTGGTAATGACAAGGGACATTGCATAAAGTACTATTTACTAGATACATGCCTCAAAAGTTATTATAAACAGACCTTTATTAAACACATCTTGAAATAGGTAGAAGTCCCTCTATAGTCTAGTATAGTTTACAATAGAGTTGTAAGACCAAAAAAAAAAAAAAAAAAAAAAAAAAAAAAAAAAAAAATTCAAACTCGTTATTCAGGAACCTGCTTATAAAATGTTAGCTGGGATTCTTTGCATGCCAGTCTGATGCGTTGGAGTGGTCCATGAATTAAGGCTTTCTTGAGCAGTTCTCGGACCAGAACTCTGGCATTGGTTCTACTTTGATGAAGGGCGTGACCTCTATAAATGGTTTCAATTGCTAAAATATTTACCTGGGATACTGGGTCAGCCATTTTGACTGAACAGACTAGTGGATTTAGACATTGTTTTTAGTTATTTTGTTTTTAACGAAATCAACCAACTGCCTCCCTGAAATAAGTCAATGAACTCATTTCAGCATCACGTGGCCAAAGCTCCTGTGATTGCAAATCTGGGTTTCAAGGGAGGCCAAGCCAGCTTCCTGGGTCCTTCCATCCTCTTCCCTAGCAGACACTCTCCTTTTTCTTAACAGATAGATTCTATATATTTACTATATTATTTATACCCAGATGAATATTTTGATAGATACCTAAGACAATTTCACATCTAAAAGATGGACACCTCAATGGAAAAAAAAAAATCTTTCTCTGGAAACCTTATGGGTTTTTCTTTTTATTACAATATAAAAGCAATGTGTGTTTGCCTTCTCTGAATAAACTGAAAGGGTTGTCTCAGTAATTTTTACATACATTTTGGGTAACTGGATAATGGATATTTTAATGCACTTTGTACACTAACAGGTTCTAAATAAAAAGGTCTAAAACTCAGCTTCTGAGTTTTTAAAATCATGGTCTCCAGGTACCAATAAATGCTACAGTTTGCCTTATGATGTTAACATAAAACACTTAGTAGAAGGACAATATTTCCATGAAAATAATGTTTTTCAATATTAAGAAGTTACTACTCAAATTTTCACAGTAAGCCATTTAGGGTATGTTTTGGCTATTTTTATAAGGACATGAGAGATTATGTCATAATTTTGTTGTGGAAGTCTCACTCTTGGCTAACTTAAAAGCATTGTGGATAGTAGCAGTTACTAGTTCCAGGTTGTCGTATTTACAGGAAAATATGTATATGGTGAAAGGCCACCATGTTTAATTACTATAATGATGTAGAAAAGATTCCCATGTGATTTTTTTTTTTGAAAGTCTAAAATATGTATGCTGTAAAAATTTGCTGCAGTGTAATTTTGCATTCTCTCTAAACTGATTGAGGTCACAGTATTTTATTATTTGAGGTCCTCACCACAGGAAACACTGCGATACAGGGGCAAAAGAGATGGCAGTGCCAATTAAATTAATACAACAAAATCAATGCAGCACCAACCAAGACTGCCAGGTCTGGTGTCATGGGGATGCCCAGAGCCCAGGAGTTCAGAAGGGCCCTAAGCTTGATTTTAATGCTCTGCTGTTGCTGTCTTGAAATTCTTAATAATTTTTGAACAAGGGGCCTGCATTTTCACTTTGCACTGGGCCTTGCAAATTATGTAGCGAGTGCTCATAAAAGAACTCAAAAATGTGGTACCTCTCTTCCTGGTGGATACAAATAAAGAAATCTGGATCCAAAGTTGAAAGTTGCTGGCGATATCATTCAAGTAGGACTCTAAATAGTGGACTAAGATGAGGGTGGGCCTGGGTGAAGATTCTTTCCAACTTTAAAAGAAAGTGACTTCAAAAATTGACTGCAAATATTGACGATGGTTTCTGCTGGAGGAAAAGAAACAGCTTGAATACAGACAGGCTTTTTTATTACGGTACTGATATATTGACCTTAAACTTGCTGAGGAACTGAACTAACGTCCTCCAGTGACCGTGGAATTCCATCTCAGCTCCAGGAACATGCAGATACCTGCAAAGAGACACGCATATATGCTGGCATAAATGTGCATTTGGTGTTGGGAAGTTGACCATCTGGTCTACCTTAATAAAATGGTAAAAAGCACACAAAGACAGACAATGATGGGGGCAGGAGGATGTTTTTGAAAACAGCGCTTCTCAACCAGGGCTCGATTTTGCCCCCCAGGAGACATTTGGCAATGCAATGGCAACTTTTGGTTGTCGCCGCCGGGGAAGGGAAGCTACCAGCATCTAGTGCGTAGAGGTCATGGACGCCATTAAACATCCTACAGTGCAAGTGCAGCCTCCGACTCACAAAGAGTTGTCTTGCTCAAATATCAACAGTGCTGCAGTGTAGAAACTTGATCGGTGGTTTTCTGTTAATGCAAAACTCTCATAAAAACCTTTCACTTTTCCTGCCATTGACTATATGCTTGATATACCCAAAAAGAAAAGGGGAGGGGTACCAATTCACCTACACTGCGGTGGCTCCTTCACCTTTAAAAATATTTATAAAATAGTTACAAAAATCTGATATCTGAAAAGCAATCCAAGCCTGTGTAAATGGGAATCACTGATAAGTATCATCATCTGTATAAGCTTGGCTTAGACATGAAAAATTGATTCTCTTTATGTCTCTCCTTGCACCTGGACAAATTCAATCCCCGGTACTTAAGTCACACTGCCAAGCCCTCGGCCCTGACTATTGTCTTGATTGCTGTTGCTTTCTGGTTCAAAATAAAATCATTTTTGTGGCACCAAGACCCTCTGTCTCTGCCTGTCTCTGTTGCCTTTTCATCATTTTGTGTTTTTGCAGTTATGATGTTGACAAATATTTATTCAACATCTACCATTTTTTCATACTATTTTATGACATATAATTCATTTTCTTTTACTGTCTCTCATTCACCATTTGCCTTTCCATATTAAAAATACAATTCTTTTACAACACTCAAAATATTCTCCAGGGAATTTTTAAAACACAATAAAGCCTATATAGAAGTGGAAACCAACAAGGTTTGCTTGATTTCAAGTCTTATAGATGGGATGAGGAAGAGAAGAGCAATGATTATTTGAACAGAGGACTGGGAGTCTTTACAGTGTGATCTAGGAGAATCCTAGCAGTTGGTCCATACATAGATCCCCAACTCCATCCCAAGGACCTGATGGACCTGACTTTCTCTCACTAGAGATGCAAGCCTTTGGTCTTCGTCAGTGCTATGCAAAGTGTGGTCCAGGAATCTGCAGATGCTGCAGTGCTATGCAAAGTGTGGTCCAGGAATCTGCAGCATCTGCATCACCTGCGAGCTTAGAAACGCCAGTTATCCTGCCTTCCCCGAGACCTGCTGATCAGAATCTTTGGGGTGGGACTAGCAGTCACCCCAGGGGATTTTGATACTAGTGAAAGTGTGTGAAGCACTGCCCTGGGGAGCTACTTCCAGTCTCATAGCCCATATAGAAAGGGACTTACCACCTGAGATGTGTTTTCAAGGCAGTGTGCTTTAGAGAGAGCAGGATGTAATGCAGTGATTCTTAATGTGACTGAGCATTTAAACCGCCTCTTCTGCAAATGAGGATTCCTGGATCCCATCCTGAAAGATTAGGGATGAGAAGGTCAAGAGCATGGCTCAGCAGCCTGTACTTTTCCTTTCTTTCCTTTTTTTTTTTTTAAGCAATTCTGAAATGCAACCAGGATTGGCAGCCAATGCAAGTCACAGGGCTCAGCATTTTTTTCTATAAAGAGTCAGATAGTGAATACTTAAAGTTTGCAGCCCATACTATCTCTATGACAACTACTGAACTACTCTTCAACTCTGTGGCTATAGAGAAAAAGCAGCCATAAAGGAAATGTCAATGAAGGGATGTGGTTGTGTTCCAATAAAGATTTATTTACAAAAACAGGCATTGAGCTGGATTTGGCCTGTGGACTGTAGTTTGCCGACCCCGACTGTAGTGGACACAGTACTGAACTGGCAGCTCAAAGCCCTCAGGGCATTCTCTATCCCCTTACACACTGAGAGCCCAGCCATGTCCCTTCTTGTCTGGGCCTCTGTAAGCTCTTAAAGGTCCTTTCAACAATGACTTACCATCAATTCTGTGAAATCACAGAACTCCTAGAAAAGTAGTAATGCAGTGCTTAAGACAGGGCCACTCAAGGGGTATTAGAAGATTGGTTTGTTCAACAGACCAGGGTGGGAGCGCCAGCATTCTAATGATTAGCTTTACCTCCTTCCTAATTTTGACTCAAATCAGCCTTTCTCACAAGCGACAGGTGTGTAAAATATATTCCCTTTGATAAGAGTTTTGAAAGATATTTAATTTGAACTTTTGAAACTGAACAGACACTACCATAATTAATTACCTTTCAAAGTCAACTTGAAGGGCATGTCATACACTCCACAGGGTAGCCCACATCTTGCCTTTTAAAAAAAAATACACAAGTGAAATATGTTGAAGAAGGTAGTTGTTCACAATTATACTAGGAGGACAAAAAGGGAGACGTGGGACTAACAAAATCCCTTTTCCTGAGTACCATGCTCACTATGGAATGCACATTCAAAAATGTAAAATAAAAATGGGGTTAAGGACTTATAGAACAACCTTTCTTGTAATTGTTCTTAGTAATGGGCAATTTATGGAAAGGAATTAGGGCCTCTCTTTGGTTCTTTTTCAGCCATGTTCTCCTAAGAGAATCATTAAAGCATGATTAAATAGGAAGCAGAGCAATTAACGAACAAATATGTCATGGCTGAAAACCAATTACCAGTTAAGGAGTAGCACAGAAAAAATGATTTAATGAACACTGGTTCTTTTGCACAGTCTATTTATTCTCAAAGCTCAATTTTTATTACGGTCATTAAAAGCTGTTCATTTTCACTAAAGCATTTCAAATAATAATGCTTATCTTACCCCTTCACCAATCTTATTTTCACTCCAACTGCTGCCCTCCCTTACCTACTCTTCTCTGTCAAGCTTCTGAAAGGGCTGTTCAGACCCACTGCTTCTGAATCTCACCCATCGTTGTGAAGAATCAACTCCCCCACACTCTATTGGGAGTTCTGTGTCTTCACTCTACCAAAATAGTGCTCACTGAAATAAAAAATGGCATCTACATCAATACATATTCTGATAGCTGTTTTGTTGGCCTCATCTTGACACACAGCAGTTTTTAAGGCGTTGACCATTTCGGTTTTTTTTAAATCCTTCCTTAGACAATGCCATTCATGCCATCACTCAATCACCATTTTGTGCAGAAGCCTCCAAATTCAAATCTCTAGGTCTGGTTTCTCCACTGAGTTCAGCCCTACACATTGACCTATTTTTTGCAATAATCATTTTTGGGTGCCTAAAGGCCATCTCAAGTTCAACATATCCAAAACTGCATTCATGATCTCTTCTTAAAACCTTGTCCTGGCCAATCACGTTCATGAACCAAAAACCAAAGGTTCAGGTTTGACGTCTCCCTCACCCTCCATGTCCAGTTCATCACCAAGTCCTGTTGATTTTATTTCTTAAATATCTATTTAACTGGCCAATTTCTCTCTACTTCTGCACTCAACCTCCAAGTATGAGCTTTCATATATCGCACATCTACAGATTAAATAGATGAAATAACCTGCTAACTGGTCTACCTGTAATCTACACTACATATTCTCCTTTAATTCCTCTCCTAGAGCAGCCAAGTTAATCTCCAAATCACATCACATCTGCACACTTCGGAACACTCTTTCCATCATTTTCATCCCACTCCCTACCCCCATAACTGACTAAAAGTCCTTCCAAGTTTCTGATCTACCTTCCATGAAACTCTTCCATGGTGCTGATAAGCCCCTCCATGGTCTTGTGCTTGCATATCTCCTCAGCATCATCTTGGACCATTCTCCTCTTTTCCCCTGCACTCTGGCCACACTGGCTGTTGTAGCCATGCTCTGGTCAGCCACAAACCTCCACTTGGACCACTCATCCCTCACCTTCCTAACTAGGGCCAGTATTTCAGATGACCTCTCAACCACCATTTCCTGATCTCCCTGCCTAAGCCAAATTCCCCTAATACTGATCCAAAAAGCAACCTGTGCCTCCCTTCATAGCTTTGTCACTGTTGCAACCTAGCATTTGTATAAATTTTGTTTACCATTTCTGTTTATTTGCCTCCATTAGACTGTAATATCCCTGAAATTTTAGATCAGGACAGGCTTAGCCCAATATTTGCCATATAGTAGGTGGTCTATAAAAATTTAGAGTGAAATTCTAATTTCTCATGAATGAGTTTTATGTGTAACCTTCTCTTAAGCCCACAGCATCTACCATTCTCTTTTTAAAAGACTTGTGTTTATACAAAGTGCTTCATATTTGCAGCAATCTTATATTTTACAAAATAACAAATAATATTAAAATAAAAGCTAGAACATCTACCTTCTAGCAAATTCTATCCTCTCTTTATAGTGGCTGCAGGTCATCTGATAAAGATAAAACCTTGAATTTGGTCAAGTAAGCCTGCCCATTAGTGTATTTTATCATCTTCTACTTGGCTTCTGTCAGTAAATTCTAAGTTGGAAATCACACTTACATAATTCCTACTTGCTGGCTCAGCTCACCCTACAAGGTATCACTATCTGCTTTTGTCTTGGAGAAGTTTCCCTCCGACCTTGGTGCCCTACCTCCTTGGTAGCTCCACCCAGTTTTCCAGAAAACAAACTCCCTATTCTTCATTGCAGTATTACAATCTCAACCTCCTTCTTTAATTTCCCTCAGTAGCTGGGTTCTCTGACCTTGAACTCCTTCTGACTTGATATCCAGAGTGACCTCTGGATTTTCCAGGCAGAAGTGGATTTCTACTTGGAACTGCACTCAATGCCTATCTCAGATTACCAACTCAATGCTACTGCCCCGCTTCTTTGCATGGGCCAATTTCTGTGTCCTTCATCACTGCAGAACCTGTTACCATGTTCCCAGGGTTATTGCTTTTCAGCCCCTTTAAATGAATTAGTCACATCTACATTTCCCAAAGACCCAGTAACTCAAGAACAACTCCAGGCTATTTGCAATATATAAGAAATTCAATTTAAATAATGAAGGCATAGATGGGTTAAAAGTAATAGGCTAGCAAAAGATGTAACATACAAACACTAATTAAAAGAAAGCTGGAGTGGCAATATGAGAGCAAAGTAAGCTTCCAAAAAATGGACATTTCCAGGGATAAAGAGAGACATCACGTAATAAAGAGGTCAATTCACCAAGAAAAGCTATCAACTCTAAAGTGTATGCTTCTAAAAACAGACCTTGTGCTATGGTTTGAATGTGTCCTGCAAAAAGCATATGTTGGAAGCTGAATCTCAAATACAACAGTACTGGGAGGTGGGACTCAATGAGAGATGATTAGACCACAAGGGTTCCTCCCTCATGAATGGATTGATGCCATTACCATGGAAGTGGGCTTGTTATTAAAGGGTGAGTTCAGTCTCATTCTTTCTCCGTCTCTTTCTCTCATATGTGTGCACGTATGTGTGCATGCCTTCCACTATGTGATCACATAGCAAGAATGTCCTCACCAGATGTCAGCCTCCAGATCATGGATGTCCCAGCTTCCATAATTGTAAGCCAATAAATTCCTATTCTTTATAAATTACCCAGCCTCAAATATTTTGTTATAGCAGCATAAAATGGACTGAGCCACCTTCAGAATTCATGAAGCAAAAAAATGATATATTTGAAAAAATAGATTGGGAACAGTGGCTCATGTCTGTAATCCCAGTACTTTGGAAGGCCAGAGTGGGTAGATCATTTGAGGTCAGGAGTTCGAGATCAGCCTGGCCAAGATGGTAAAACCCCACCTCTACTAAAAATACAAAAATTAGCCAGGTGTGGTGGCAGGCACCTGTAATCCCAGCTACTCGGGAGGCTGAGGCATGAGAATTGCTTGAACCCAGAAGGTGGAAGTTGCAGTGAGCAGAGACTGTGTCACTGCACTCCAGCCTACACAACAGAGGGGAGTAAATGTCCAAAAGAAGGAGGAGGAGGAGAAGAAGGGGAAGAAGGAGACAAGAGGAAGAGGAAGAGGAAGAAAGAAGGAGGAGGAGGAGGAGGAGAAGGAGAAGGAGGAGGAGGAGGAGGAGGAGGAGGAGAAGGAAGAAGGAGAAGAAAGAAGGAGAAGAAAGAAGAAAGAAGAAAGAAGAATCCGAGGGTGGTTCCAAGATGGCCAAATAAGAACAGCTCCAGTCTACAGCTCCCAGCATGAGCAACACAGAAGACGGGTGATGTCTGCATTTCCAACTGAGGTACTGGGTTCATCTCATGGTGCTTGTCGGACAGTGGGTGCAGGACAGTGGGTGCAGCCCACTGAGTGTGAGCCGAAGGAGGGCAAGCCATCACCTCACCCAGGAAGTGCAAGGGGTCAGGAAATTCACTTTCCTAGCCAAGGGAAGCTGTGACAGATGGCACATGGAAAATCAGGTCACTCCCACCCTAATACTGCACTTTTCCAACAGTCTTAGCAAATGGCACATGAGGAGATTATATCCCGTACCTGGCTCGGAGGGTCCCATGCCCATGGAGCCTTGCTCATTGCTAGCACAGCAGTCTGAGATCTAACTGCAAGGTGGCAGTGAGCCTGGGAGAGGGGCAATCGCCATTGCAGAGGCTTGAGTAGGTAAATAAAGTGGCCTGGAAGTTCATGGAGGCCTACCTGCCTTTGTAGACTCCATCTCTGGGAGTAGGGTATAGCCAAACAAAAGGTAGCAGAAACCTCTGCAGACTTAAATGACCCTGTCTGACAGCTTTGAAGAGAGTAGTGGTTCTCCCACCATGGAGTTTGAGATCTGAGAATGGACAGACTGCCTCCTCAAGAGGCACCCCCCAATAGGGACAAACTGACACCCTACACAGCCGAGTACCCCTCTAAAATGAAGCTTTCAGAGGAATGATCAGGCAGCAATATTTGCTGTTCAGCAACATTCGCTGTTCTACAGCGCCGCTGCTGATACCCAGGCAAACAGGGTCTGGAGTGGACCTCAAGCAAACTCCAAGAGACCTGCAGCTGAGGGTCCTGACTATTAGAAGGAAAACTAACAAACAGAAAGGACATCCACACCAAAACCCCATCTGTATGTCACCATCATCAAAGACCAAAGGTAGATAAAACCACAAAGACCAAAGGTAGATAAAACCATGGGGAAAAAACAGAGCAGAAAAGCTGAAAATTCTATCAATCAGAGCACCTCTCCCCTGCAAAGGAATGCAGCTCCTCACCAGCAATGGAACAAAGCTAGATGGAGAATGACTTTGACGAGTTGACAGAAGAAGGCTTCAGACCATCAGTAATAACAAACTTCTCTGAGCTAAAGGAGGATGTTCGAACCCATCACAAAGAAGCTAAAAACCTTAAAAAAAGATTAGATGAATGACTAACTAGAATAACCAGTGTAGAGAAGTCCTTAAATGACCTGATGGAGCTAAAAACCATGGCATGAGAACTACACGATGAATGCACAAGCTTCAGTAGCAGATTCAATCAACTGGAAGAAAGGGTATCAGTGATTGAAGATCAAATGAATGAAATGAAGGGAGAAGAGAAGTTTAGAGAAAAAAGAGTAAACAGAAATGAACAAAGCCTCCAAGAATTATGGGACTATGTGTAAAGAACAAATCTACATCTGATTGGTGTACCTGAAAGTGACAGGGAGAATGGAACCAAGTTGGAAAACACCTTCAAGATATTATCCAGGAGAACTTCCCCAACCTAGCAAGGTAGGCCAACATTCAAATTCGGGAAATACAGAGAACGCCACAAAGATACTCCTCAAGAAGAGCAACTCCAAGACACATAATTGTCAGATTCACCAAAGTCAAAATGAAGGAAAAAATGTTAAGGGCAGCCAAAGAGAAATGTCAGGTTACCCACAAAGGGAAGCCCATCAGACTAACAGTGGATCTCTCGGCAGAAACTCTACAAGCCAGAAGAGAGTGGGGGCCAATATTCAACATTCTTAAAGAAAAGAATTTTAAACCCAGAATTTCATATACAGCCAAACTAAGCTTCATAAGTGAAGGAGAAATAAAATCCTTTACAGATAAGCAGATGCTGAGAGATTATCACCACCAGGTCTGCCCTATAAGAGCTCCTGAAGGAAGCACTAAACATGCAAAGGAACAACCAGTACCAGTCACTGCAAAAACATGCCAAATTGTAAATACCATCGATGCTAGGAAGAAACTAATCAACTAATGAGCAAAATAACCAGCTCATCGTAATGACAGGATCAAATTCAAATATAACAATATTAACCTTAAATGTAAATGGGCTAAATGCTCCAATTAAAAGACACAGACTGGCAAACTGGATAAAGAGTCAAGACCCCTCAGTGTGCTGTATTCAGGAGACCCATCTCACATGCAGAGACACACATAGGCTCAAAATAAAGGGATGGAGGAAGATCTACCAAGCAAATGGAAAACAAAAAAAAGGCAGGGGTTGCAAACCCAGTCTCTGATAAAACAGACTTTAAACCATCAAAGATCAAAAGAGACAAAGAAGGCCATTACATAATGGTAAAGGGATCAATTCAACAAGAAGAGCTAACTATCCTAAATACATATGCACCCAATACAGGAGCACCTAGATTCATAAAGCAAGTTCTTATAGACCTACAAAGAGACTTAGACTTCCACACAATAATAATGGGAGACATTAACACCCACTGTCAACATTAGACAGATCGACAAGACAGAAAGTTAACAAGGATATCCAGGAATTGAACTCAGCTCTGCACCAAGTGGACCTAATAGACATCTACAGAACTCTCCATCCCAAATCAACAGAATACACATTCTTCTCAGCACCACATCGCACTTATTGCAAAACTGACCACATAGTTGGAAGTAAAGCACTCCTCAGCAAATGTACAAGAACAGAAATTATAACAAATTGTCTCTCTGACCACAGTGCAATCAAACTAGAACTCAGGATTAAGAAACTCACTGAAAACCGTTCAACTACATGGAAACTCAAAAACCTGCTCCTGGGTTGATGATTACTGTGTACATAACAAAATGAAGGCAGAAATAAAGATGTTCTTTGAAACCAATGAGAACAAAGACACAACATAACAGAATCTCTGGGACACATTTAAAGCAGTGTGTAGAGAGAAATTTATAGCATTAAATGCCCACAAGAGAAAGCAGGAAAGATCTAAAATTGACACCCTAACATCACAATTAAAAGAACTAGAGAAGCAAGAGCAAACACATTCAAAAGCTAGCAGAAGGCAAGAAATAACTAAGATCAGAGCAGAACTGAAGGAGATAGAGACACAAAACACCCTTCAAAAAATCAATGAATCCAGCAGCTCGTTTTTTGAAAAGATCAACAAAATCGATAGACTGCTACCAAGACTAATAAAGAAGAAAAGAGAGAAGAATCAAACAGATGTAATAAAAAATGATAAAGGGGATAACACCACTGATCCTGCAGAAATACAAACTACCATCAGAGAATACTATAAACACCTCTACACAAATAAACTAGAAAATCTAGAAGAAATGGATAAATTCCTGGATACATACACCCTTTCAAGACTAAACCAGGAAGAAGTTGAATCCCTGAATAGACCAACAACAATAATTAATAGCCTACCAACCAAAAAAAGTCCAGGACCAGATGGATTCACAGCTGAATTCTACCAGAGGTACAAGGAGGAGCTGGTACCATTCCTTCTGAAACTATTCCAATCAACAGAAAAAGAGGGAATCCTCCCTAACTCATTTTATGAGGCCAGCATCATCCTGATACCAAAGCCTGGCAGAGACACAACAAAAAAGGAGAATTTTAGACCAATATCCCTGATGAACATTGATGCAAAAATCTTCAATAAAATACTGGCAAACGGAATCCAGCAGCACATCAAAAAGCTTATCCACCATGATCAAGTGGGCTTCATCCCTGGGATGCAAGGCTGGTTCAACATATGCAAATCAATAAATGTAATCCAGCATATAAACAGAACCAAAGACAAAAACCACATGATTATCTCAATAGATGCAGAAAAGGCCTTTGACAAAATTCAACAGCCCTTCATGCTAAAAACTCTCAATAAATTAGGTATTGATGGGACGTATCTCAAAATAATAAGAGCTATTTATGACAAACCTACAACCAATATCATACCAAATGGGCAAAAACTGGAAGCATTCCCTTTGAAAACTGGCACAAGACAGGGATGCCTTCTCTCACCACTCCTATTCAACATAGTGTTGGAAGTTCTGGCTAGGGCAATCAGGCAGGAGAAAGAAATAAAGGATATTCAGTTAGGAAAAGAGGAAGTCAAATTGTCCCTGTTTGCACGTGATGTGATTGTATATTTAGAAAACCCCATCATCTCAGCCCAAAATCTCCTTAAGCTGATAAGCAACTTCAGCAAAGTCTCAGGATACCAAAATCAATGTGCAAAAATCACAAGCATTCCTATACACCAATAACAGACAAACAGAGAGCCAAATCATGAATGAACTCCCATTCACAATAGCTTCAAAGAGAATGAAATACCTAGGAATCTGACTTACAAGGGATGTGAAGGACCTCTTCAAGGAGAACTACAAACCACTGCTCAACAAAATAAAAGAGGCCACAAACAAATGGAAGAACATTCCATGCTCATGGATAGGAAGAATCAATATTGTGAAAATGGCCATACTGTCCAAGGTAATTTATAGATTCAATGTCATCCCCATCAAGCTACCATTGACTTTCTTCACAGGATTGGAAAAGACTACTTTAAAGTTCATATGGAACCAAAAAAGAGCCCGCATTGCCAAGACAATCCTAAGTCAAAAGGACAAAGCTGGAGGCGTCACGCTACCTGACTTCAAACTATACTACAAGGCTACAGT